>NW_020955455.1:547969-633685 GCF_003031625.1 Empidonax traillii | reverse complement strand
CCATGCTTTGGTACCTTTGCAGGACGACCATTAAGCTGCTGGAGATGAGCCAGGGATTCAGAACCAAATCAAAGCCAACAGCCCCAGACTGAAGCTTTGCCGTCTTCCAGTGTAACAGGCTCCCTGCAGGCAAGTTCAAACAAATGTTGCTACAGCGCCAATCTTTCAGTACAGGTACAAAACAGACATCGTGGTTCGATACAGATGTATCGCACTCTGACATACAAATAACTGGTTGGTGACATGAAGTAACAAAACCAAATAAATCTTCTGGAGAGGAGAATTAAGCTTTTGAGAAAGAAGCTGCTTCCAAGTTTCCAAGAAACTTTGCAGGAAGGCAGGCTGGGCTCTCTGGGAAGAAAGAAGCCACCAGGAGGTGAATCTGTGTGGCTGTGAACAGAGACAGAGGTGTGACGCACACATCTACTTCTATTAAATGGTGCAAGGACTAAGAAGTGACAAGGCCCTTTAAACGGGTCCAGGTTAAACAAAGCTAAGTACATCCATGCAAGGCAAGGCAGAAACAAAGCGAGTTAGACCCAAAGGCCAGATATACTTGGCCAGATTCTGCCACTGAGGATGAGTGGGTGCAGCTCTGATGAGTGTGACGAGAACTTCTGCCCCCTTCTCTTCAGCTGGAACCCATTTAGAATCACTACTAGAGTTTAGGTTGCTTGAGATTGATCCTGGAGGAGCCTGCAGGAGAAAGCTGAGGGGTTTCCTTTGTGACCTGCACGCCCACACACCAGACTCTTGCCCAAGCACTACTTCTATTGCTCTGCCAGCAGAGGTATCCCAAGGTAGACCAAGGAGACGGGTTAGAAAGAAGAATAACCTCAGCGTTATCTTATGCCTAAGAGAAATATAGGGGACTTCACTCTCTTGGCAGGTCCCTTTTGCAGGCCTCAACTGTTTTCTTCCACTGCTGTTTATCTCTAATCTGTATAAGCCTGAGAGCTGTGTGAAGTAAGAACCAACAAGCATTGTGCGTATGAATAACAGCTACCACACTGGTTTGTATTGTAATGGGGTGCTTTTGAGCCTACCAGCATCTTTATAAAATAAATAAATAAATATTACTCACCAAAAAAACCCAAAAACCTTTAACAGCCAGCTAAGCTTACAGGTGCATATCTGAGCACTCCCAGCTGCAGGATCAGTCCACATGCCAAGCACAAGTAACTGAGACAGATGAAGAGCAGATGCTGTGGAGCAGAGATTATGTATCGGACAGAGTGCTCAGGAGACCCTTAACCTGCTGGATAATGAGGCTTCACGTTGTTTTTTTATATACATTGGTACCCGTGATGGGAAACCTGATGTGCTTAGAGGAGAAACCACAGTATCAGGAACAACACCAAAGCCTGCTGTGCTGAAGGCTTTTACACTGCAATAGCAAATGGCCCAGGAGAGTCATAGATAGCAGCCGGTGTCTGATGGGAAACTAAACTAACATTTTCTGGGGATGTCACAGATTCCAAAGATGAAGTGGGAGAACAGTGCCCTGAAAGGTTTTCATACTGGACCTGATGGGAGCTAATTTCCTAAACCCTCTTGCATGGCTGTCTGGCCATGATGTGAGAGCATTAAAAGCTTCTCGTGGGAGCCCAGAGGTGAGTGCTGCATTTCCCTACTGTGTCTACCTCAGCACATGATTTAGATACTAGTTCTGCTCCTTCCTCTCATGGTCAAAGTCTATCAGGTTGCTATTTTCACAGGGAAAGCTCTTCAAGGGATGGGTCCCTCTAAGCTCAGCACCCAGTTTTCCCAAAACAGGACCTGCCTCCTACCTTTTTGATCATGGAGATCTCAGAGCATCAGGTGAGTGAGGATTTCCAAACTGAGCCAGCTCTTCATGGAAACTTGTATCTGCCTCCACTGCTAAGGGACCCCTGGAGAGGCTGATCAAGAATGACAGCAGACATGGGGCCAGACTGATGGTATGTGCTCTATTAGGATCCCAGTACCTCTAAGGCACAATTTGCACACTCCTGATCACATCTGCACACTCAAGAATGGTCGCTCACCCCATCTTTGCTCCTACAGCACTGACTTCAGCAGTGCCTTAATGAGCTGTAACTGCACTGCAAGGGCTGAGCAGTGACATGCAGTTACATGGGCTACTTTGTCCATGGGGTGGCATTTATCTGCTCTGGGGAGTATGTTGGATGGGGCATGGCAGAGGTCCGTGTATGGCTGTGAGGATGTCAGTGAAGACAGACTGGACATTTGGCAGTGCTGGGTTAATGGCTGGACTTGATCATCTAAGAGATCTTTTCCAACCTTAATGATCCTATGATTCTATGATTGAAGAGATATTTCAGCATCTTGAGATGGCTGCTCAGCCCCAGGGGTGTTCTCTTTGCCTGAGGCTGACAGACTGAAACAGTCACACAGGTTTCTCCTTGCCTGGCAAGGGACATCCATCACTGTATGTAGATCCACAGTCAGTATCTTCAAAGGGCTATTGATCCAACAAAACCCTTTTGAAAGTCAATGAGTCCAACTGGACATCAACCACTGAATTTAGTCCTATGGCCCTTTCTTAGGACACTGGTCCCTGAATTTGCAGTGGCTCCTGGGACCATCCTGTGTATATGCCTGCCCTGCTAACCCAAGCTAACCAAAAGTGTGGCCTTCCCACGCACAGAGCAGGAGACAAACAAAAAACACAGCTGTATGTCAAGAAAGAGCAAACAGTGCCCATGGATTGCATTTGGTTATCCCAGTTTCCCACTGGGAATGAAGAAAACTCTGAGGATGATCCGAATCTGCAAAGTGCATATAAAATGCCTTGGACAGGGATGTCCCAGTCCACAAGAAAGGTGTTGAGAGGCCCCCTCACACAGTGCAGATCACACAGTACCACACAAATGAAGCTGCAAAGCAGTGATACTATTGGGGGATGATAAAGCTTTGCCGTCCTGGATGATAAGCACCATTGGTGGCTGCTTAATAGGTAGTGTGGGATTGGCACAGTCCCAGGGCAGATGTAACACGCCTGCGAGTATGTATATATGTGGCTTCCCATAAATCCATGTCTGACACGAGGACCTTTGTGAACTGGGTTATAAATAATTAGCTGGACATGTCTGTATTTCTTTTTGCAGCACCACCATCACTAGGACAAAAGTTGAGGTCTCCTGCTTCAGTGGTGTCTTGGATTGCATATCCAGAAAGGGCAGGTGATAGTTCAGCCTGCATGACCCCTCACTGCAACCTGTCCAGACATCCTGTAATGAGTCTGGCAGTTTGCACCCAGCCAAGAAAGCTAGCCCATCATATTTGAAGAAATCCCTAGAAGGTTAATGCAATATAACCCTTGGCAGCTTATTCCTGGTATAAATAAAGCCTTATTTTGAGGAATTTATGATTAAAGTGAATAAAGAGCAGTCATCTTTCCAAATATAAACCAAAGGTAGTCTCTGATTTATTTCTCATGATGCATTTGGTCATGTTCTGTTGTCTTTGCAAATCTGTATTTTTATTGCATTGAGATGTTTCTCAGGTTTGGGTTACATTTCTAATAAATATCTGATGCCATGTTGATTTCCTGTATCATATTTCATTAGTCTTAGAGAAGAATGGAGCAGCACTTTTATAAAAAACAGCAGTCTTAAAAGGAATTTGTAACACAGGGCTTGTCTGCATTTAGCAAGTGATAGCTAGCTCTCTAACAGTGCTGGTATTGTTAAAAGCAATGCAACCTGCCTTTGCATGGATTTGGTTATCTCAGGATAAAGGTGCCTTATGCCTGTATAACCGTTTCCATCTGTGAAGAGGAATAACTCCAAAACCATAAATCAAGGCTTTTAGTGTTATAGTTTTAACTGGTAAAAATCACATTGCTAACAGAGGCATGGTAAAAAAATAGGGAAAGAATCTTAGCGTAAATAGAGAAATTCCAGTTGCAGAAGATAGCCATGTAGAAAAATAGTTTTAGTATCCTGTCTACAGTCCTGCATCAGTATGATATTGGAGTATACTGATCTGCTTTGATCATTACAGTGAAAAAAATATGGAGAAGGTATTCTGCCTCAGGACTGGGTCATGGGGCAGCAAAGGAATGGATGCATTTGCTCCAAGTGCTGAGGTGCCAGTGTGGGCTCCGGACCATGTGACCCAGGTTTGGGTCAGGACACATCTCCTCAAAGATGAACCCCAGTCCCACCCCATCTCCACACAGATAATCCTGTGAAGTCTAAAGACCATCTCTTGGGGCAAAACCCACCAGCAGAAGAGGAACCTTCCAGGGCTTCTAAAAAGGACCACAGACATTGGAGGGACATGGCAATATAGGATATGAAAGACATGAAGGGAAAAAGGGGTGGTGGCAGCCCCCACAGTGGGCAAATTCCCTGCAGGGTATGCTCGGCTCAAGGTCTGAGCGTGTGTTTCTCTCATCACTGTGCATCTCCCTCCTTGCACTACAGTAAGGGACTGAAGCATTTGTTATTCAAATATCCTCCCCATGAAAAACCACATTATCCTCCGTATTTTCAAGGATCCTTCTCATAGACCTATCTCTTATTTCATTAACTCGGTTGCTGGAGATGAAATCCCTTCTTCCTTAATTGCTCTGCTCCAACCATCCTTGTTACTCTTTATGAAAGAGGCAGACAATAATCCTAATATCCTCCTTTTTTTGTCACTGTTGCTTAACAAGAAGAGCCTTGAAATCATTGCCCCTTATTTGGGCAAAGCCGGCCGATCGGAAATAATTAATTCCTATCTGTGCTGACGGAGTGGTGGCTGGTGTGTAGCCAGTTCCAGGTAGTTTGTTATTCCTGCTTTATCGCCTGCTGCAGAAGGGAGGCTGTAAGATTATTAAGCAAAGCTCTGCCTGCATGTTTATCACTACAAGTTTGAAGAAACGGTGCTAGTAATGATTTAATTTTATTTTATTATTTTCTTAAATAAAGGGTATTGTTTAGTCACAGTGATGCAAATGACAAATCTTCTTCGACTCGTTTCATTTTACAAATAAGATTGTCTTTGCTGCAGCCTTTGCTACAGCAGATGATCACACAGAGACACCCAAGGGATGCTGAAAGCTGGGAGCTGCTCAGCAGCAGCATCAGAGCTGGAACTGTTTGAGCTGCCTGCACAGCTCAGGTTGGGGATGAGGCAGCCGGACACTTGGAATTTAACCAAGCCTGCAATCAGCTGCTGCATGAAAGCAGGTTTGTCTGATATCCCAAAGGTCTCCTTAGATTAGCAACCAAGAGTCGCCAGCAGCAGATGCCAAGAGCGGAGCAGGAGCATGAGCCCGCATATCTAATCTTCTCCCTGCCTTGTGTCTTGCATCTTGGGACTTTCTGCCATAAATGTGGCTTCCATTGTTTTCTCCAGCCACATTTTTGAAACCATTAAAGCCTTTATCACCAGCAGCTTCCCACAACAAGGAGTCCCAAACTGCATTAGTTGCTCGTTTTGAATCAGACAACTGCTAATTTCACTCATTGCACCCAGTACTTGTGCTGGGAAGGACAATGAACAACTTTTCTCTGTGCTCACTCCCCCTCCCACTCAGGATTTATTATTTTCCTTCCCTCCAGCTGTGTCTGAGAAATAACGTTGCTAAATTTCAGCTGAGGTAAAAATGTATTAATCACTAACTTGATTAATTACTGAAGGATCATTTCCTTTCTGTGATACATGTAAACCCCCAAACTTCTTGAATCAGAAGTACTCTCAAGGTGTTCAGTGTCACATCCATCATCTCCATGAGCGTCACTGTTGACAGAGGCAGATGTGGCTGCTCAGGCATCCTCCTTGAAGTGCTGAGAGACCCGTAGTGAAACTTCTCCCTTGCTGGGTTGGGTGTGTGAGCAATCTGGCAGCAGTAAAACATCTGAGTTTTGGGAAGATGTCCCATGATGACCCTCTGCTTCCCAGTCCCATCCCTGCTTCTTTATAGCATTTACAGCCCTGACACCTCAGCTGTCATCATGATCGTGTGCACACTAGAAACTGTCCTTAGACCTGTGGAAGAGCTCAGTTAGGTCTAGGTTTGCTCCCACAGGAGACAAGACTGTTTTGCAAAAACACCTCAGCTTGCAGTGGGCCCTACAAATAAAGTCACAGAATCATGGAACAGTTTGGGTTGAAGGGATCTTAAAGATCATCTCATTCTAAACGGCCTGCTATGGGTAGGGATGCCTTCCACTTGACCGGATTGCTTACAGCCCCATCCAACTTGCCTTGAACACCTCCAGAGATGGAGCATTCACAGCTTCTCCGGGTAACGTGTTACAAGTTTCCACCTCCCCCACCTTTGAACACAGCCTGGACTCAGATTCACAGCCCTTTCATGTCCATTTCCCCCTTTCTTGGCATGGTTGAAGAATCTCCACATGGGAAACTGTTGTCTATCCTCATCCTCTACAGGCCAAGAGATAGGATTTCATTCTCCAGAGCTGTCAAACTGGGACCACCCAGTGAAGTTCACTGTGATAACGGAGAGTGATAATGGCAAAGTAGCTATCAGCGCTTTCCTTAAAGCCACAGAGAAAGAGCTAGGTGGTGTCATGAGGACAATTCATCTTTTATCTCTTCTCTCACTTCTTCACACAGCTTGTCTCTCCATCCCTTGCCATTTTCCAGCTAAGTAGCTCTTCTGCCTGGTGATCACCCAAGAAGTCTTTAAGGGAGGGAACAAGGACAAAGGATGTGACACAACAGGTGTCAGATCAGAAAGACACTCTTGGCTGGGAGCAGCTGGCTTGGAGTAACTTCCTTTCAGGGCTCAGCTCAGAAATGGATCTCCTTTACCCCATGCTGAGGTTGCAGAAAGACCTTGCCTCTTCTTTTTGTTTTTCCCTCTGGCTGCCAGGCAAACATAGACACTGATCCTCAGGGTCTGCAAAGTACCAAAGCCAAGCTCTGATGTAGGACTCAGGATTCTTGTAGGGTCAGAAGGTGTCTTTTGAAACACAAGGTCATGGGGTGTTCTGCATCTTGTAAAAGGTGACTCAGGGGATGTGTGGACCTCGATGGGACAAATGCCTCTTTCACAGTGACTTTCTGGGTGCTGAATGCAGCAGAGCAGATCCTGGGTCTCCTCTGAGCTGTGATGACTGTGTGGTCTCCATGCACAGCAACAGGAACTGGTACTAGTCATGCTGGAAAGAGGAATAGAATGGCTGAAATGGTCTAGAAGATCTGCCTGGAAAGGACCGTGATGTTTCCATTCACCAAAAACAGAGAGGAGCTCCAGGCTGTCCTCTAGTAATCAGTGCACACTATGAGGCACAACCAGCAAAACTGGGAACAGAAGACAGAGAAAACTAGTGAAGCCTTCAGAGATGGAGCATGGACATTGCTGGTTTGATTTCCAAAGGACATAATAACTCTTCTCCGTTCAATCGCTAAAAATACAGACACCACTTTTGGGACAGAACCCATCCTTATTAGATAGCAGCATCTTTCCTACCAGTTTCCAAGCCCAGTGTTCCCAGGCTTGTGGCGGCTGTTGACCCACCAAGAACTGCTCAGGCAGCATAATGCAGAGGTGGTGCCTGATCCTGCCAGATGCAACTTGGATGCAGCAAGCACTCCACTCTCCCTGGGGCTATTTGGAGATGCTCTCCCTCTCCAGCAGGGAGAAGGGAGGAGCAGAGCATTTCCAGCTGCAGCCAAGAAAGCTAATGGACACATTTCTTTTCCCAAGGCAGGCAAATTATTTCTGCTCCCAGCTGACCCCTCAACCACAAAAAACACCATAAAACAGCAAGAGTGTGTAAAAAATAAACACAGGCACGCATCAGCCTTCCGGATTCCCGTCCCCCGAGCCAGAGGAGCTTGGACCGTGGACAGAAGGAATGTGATGTTGCATCGGGAGCCATCGGAATGGGATCAGGGACAGGAACATTTTATAACTGGCCTCTGGACCTTGTTGAGGAGCAGAGGGAAGGAAGAATCATGTGAGTGATGACTACTCATACTGAAAAGGGGGGCAAATTTGAATTTCATCTGCATGTTTTCCAAGGACTGAGATTTTGAACTCAAACTACTTGCTCTGCGCCTTTGACTCTTGCTGTCTTGGCTCCTCTGGCCAAATTTACATCAGGGTTGTCCTGATTAGCCAGAAGCCCTGCAAATGAGTTACCACATATGGGGCAAGATTCATGATGCAGGTTCTTAAGAACCTGTAGGGACGCATGCTATGAATTGAAGCATCTTTTTGCCTCTCGCTGTCACCTTGGAGCCTGCCAAAGCTAGAGAGAGATGAAGAGAGGGAACAAGCAGTTTTCCACACTGTGAGAGAAGACTGAAGGGATGCCAGGATCTGACTGTAGAACTATAATATAAGCTTAGACATTTCTGTTCACACCAGACAAGACATCCTGCACTGAGACTGCAGAGCAGCAAAGTTTGTGTCAAGATATAGGGACATAGTTGGCTTTGCTCACTGCCAGCTCAGCTTGGAATTGCCATCCTCAGCAATGGACTATAACAGCCATCCTTGCTTTACCCAAAGGTTTTGCTTCATCAGATTGGGAGGAGGAGCCTCGACCGGAACACAGAAATATGAATGTCAAACTAACCAGCTCCAGTGCAGAAAGGGTCTAAATCTCCTTAGCTCTGCTCCTGGGCTCCCGGAGAAAACCACCCCAGAAATTTCACAGGAGTTGAGATGACACAAGAAGATTTGCCTCACAACATCTGCCCCCAGCTAGTCTCCACCAGCACTTACAACTTTCCTCTTTCCTGAGGATACATTTTACAACTGAGAACTGAAGATGCTGACAGATTGTAATTCCTCTCAAGCACACAGCATTGCTGGCCTCTGGTAGAATGAGCATTGCAAGCTGATTGTGCTAGGACCTCATCCAGCAGCACCGAGATGCCTCCATCCCAAGAGCCCCCACGCAGCAGTAAGTGATACTGTGTCCTTCCCTGTCTGGTGCTACACAACCGGCTCCTGCTATTGCAGAGAACTGACAGGCAAAGCTGCTGACTGTCTCAGCTTAACTCTCTTACAGTTCGAGGAGTAAAACCATCCTTCAGTGCCCAGATTTCATACCCTGACAGTAACTTTTTTCTTAAAAAAAAATCCCCAATAATGTTGCTTGTGGCTGGTGGTCATGAGGGATGGCAGCAACAACGTGAGGGAAAAACAAATAATTCTGAGAAATTTCCTGAAACAAGTAACCTATATTTTTTTTCTCACCACTGCATCACTAACTGTACCTCTTTAACACATCGATTTTTTTTTTTCCAAAAGATCCAAAAGCGATAAACACAGGTTCCTTTCAAAAGGAATTAAACCCAGACATAATGCAAATAGTGTGGTGGTTTATTTGCCATTCCTTTTGTGAAGCACAGCTGGTTCCAGCAGCAGCAACAGCCCCCCAGCAGCTGAGTCCCTCCTCTGGCTCCTACCCCTCCTGGGTACTATCAGCGCCTCTGGTGCAGCAGTAGTTACAGTGTGTTTTGTTGCCTGCTCTGTCAGGCTGGCACCATGCCTATCCTGTACTCCCCTTCGTTTCTGTTTCCAAGTCCTGGGTGAGCCCAGGTAACAGATCAGACCAGAAATGTCACTTTTCAAATCCTGGTATTAAAGAAGTTATTTACAATACAAATATGCAACTCACACGATGGTCAGCTTGTAGCAAGCAGTTCTGTGTGCCATGTTATTGTTCAATATCACTTTCCTCTTCTCAAGCATTTAGCTCCAAAACTCATATCGATTTAGACTGGGGTTTTTAAATCAGCTAAGGGTTTTCAAATCAGTTAAGGGGTTTTTAATCAGCTAGTCACAGCTCCCACAAAGCTGAAGATGCCGGATCTCTGGTCATTTACATGTGTTATGTGCAGCGCCTTTTAAGCATATTTTGAAATATTTAAACCATTTCTTTGCTCAAAACGTGAAGTGCCAAAGGGCATGGGGCTGGCTGCAGAATCCAGGCTGCCCTGCAGAAAATGCTAGTGGAGCAAGAAGCTAAACCCAGGTTTATGAAATGTACTTGGAAGGAGCTCAGCAGCCCAAATCCCAGTGCTAACGGAGCAGTTCTGAGTCGATTGCAAATAACAGACTCTTACTGTCCAGCCACAGTGCAATTCCACTGAGCTTTGGCAGAGGGTAATTCCGGTGTCAGATATTTTCATGAGACCCTATTTGACATTTTGGCCGGAAATCCTGTGGTATGTTTTGATATTCCGTGACACACTGTGTTAACCGCATGGATTTCCTCCATTGCTTTGACGGACACCACTACCTGCTCAGGCAGAAAGGAGAGTGTCTGGATGAGCCCTTCCCTCTGCCTCCCCTCCCCCCTGCCAGCACACAAAGCATCAGGCAATTGAAATTGCACTGCTAGATCCAAAGTCCCCTGGGAGAAATAACCACTGTTCTGGAGCCTGCACGGCTGCATCCTCCCAGACAGATGCATATGCAGCTTCCCAAGGCAAGACAGACACTGAATATGATGCTTCCAATGAGGCTTTTCCAGAGTGGGGGAGACAGTTTTTTGCTGTTTTTGCATCACTTGGTTTGTCACCACCTGGCTCAAGGTACTGGTGTGGTTGCAGATTGACAATGCATGGACAGCCCAGGAGGTCTCAGGTCACAGGTGAGGCCTCTTGCTTGGTCAGAATCTCAGGCACCAGCAGTACAGCAAGGAAGACTCTTTCCAGTGCTGGGTCCCCACATGTGAGATGCAGCAGGCAACCTGACTACCTCTTAGCTGGTTGGACATGCCTAGAGAAAGCACCCATATGATGGGATGGAGATCCCTGGAGGGAAGCCTGCATCCCAGTTGCAGCTGCTGTGCTGTGACCTGCCATGCTTTGTCACCTGCCATGACACAGGGACTCATGTGAATCAGGAAGATGGGGCTCTCGTTAGGGAAAGGAGGATGCTGCAGGAGAGGTTGCAGAGAAGGATGAGCACTGAGCACAAATCAGGAGAGATTTGTATGATTGCCTGGGCCCAGGTCCGAGGTCCCACGTCCTGTCTCCTTGTCATCCTCCCATCTACCCTGCACACCACACGCTACCCACCAGCTGGTTCTCTTCGCACATGGAGCATCTAATCTGCCCTGCAGGAAGACCAGGGCCAAGTGAAGCTGAGACTACAGCTAGAGTCTCAGACAAAACCCAGATCCTTCAGCAGCAGTTGTTATCCTGCTCCCCACATTAGGTAGGGTGGAGGAATAGATCTCCTGAGAGAGACAGGCTGCAGCTGGTTCCCACCTTCAGAGTCAGCCACAGACAAGGGAGATGGCTTTGTGAGCCAGGGGAGCACCAGACAGGTCTCGGATTTTGACAGCCTTGGGGTTGCAGTAGTCCAAACAGCTGGAGAGTCAGTTCCCAATGGAAATGACAGTTAATCTCTGGGATTAATCAGATGGGCATTGTTTCCAGTATGCTGAAGGCATTCAGATAAAGATACCCAAGACACTTGCAAGGAGCTGTTATTGTGTGTAACTATGGATGAGACTTTAATTCTAAAAACTTGCACAATATCCACACACTTCTGCATCCCTTTCATAATCCCACGTGCTCTCTTATAACAGGCAGATTCTTTACCTTCTGGGCATGAGGCTGTTCCTGAAACACTTCCAAAAACACTTCAACATCCTGATGACTGGTTCAGATCCATTTGCTGCTATGGTGGGAGCCTGAACCTCTTCAGGCAGAGAGAGAGGACAATGAAGGGAGGGAAGGCATGCCACATTTTCCATGCCAGTGTAATAAACCTTGGCAAATCAGGGAGGAAGGTGGACCAGGTATCACCAGAGGCAGCAGAGGGAGAGGCAGAGAACAGAATCTCAGAGGCAAGAGACAGAGAATTTGCTGCCAGCTGTTGAGTAGGGTAGCAGAGAGCAGACATCCGCAAGGAGGCATGGAAAGACCAGACTGGGAGGCTGCCAAGGAAGAGAGAGTCGCATTAAATCTTATTTGTCTTTAAACAAAGTGTTCTAATTGCTAACAAAGGGATTTCAAGCAAATTGTAGTAAAACTGAGTTATTCTGATCAATTACACAGTCAAGCAAATTATGGAAGGAGTCTGAAATATTGCCAGATACAAAAGAGAGATGGAGAAAGAGGAGGAGGAGTTGCAGAGAGAGTGGGGGAGGCAGTAATTTGAGGGAGGAAAATTACTTGATGGCTTGATAAGGAGAATTATTAAGCATAAATTTGAGATGCAGGTTGCTAAATCTGAATACAAAATCAAGAGTAGAAATGGAAATTGTGTTTTAAGGTTTGCAAAATCGGAGCAGGGGCAAAGAGAAAAAAAAATGTGCAGACAAGCATTAGAGACAGATGCTGTTGAGGTGTCTGCAAAGATGGTTGCTAACTGCAGCAAGCTGAAAGCAAGGCATGACCCAGTAAAGGAGACCTTTGTGGTGAGGGCACCAGACCAATGCTGAGTGGGCATCAAGCCACATTCTTGCCACAGACCTCCTACTTGACTTACAGCTTCTTCAAAGCACTTAGCAATGACCTGGTTTTGTCACTGGAAAAGTCATGAGGGTCAGGAACCCAAGGTAATCTGAAGAGAGACACACCAAGGCTGATTCCTTTACCTATTCACACCTTACCTGAAAACCGTGGCTAACACTTCTACTGCTGTCTGGTTTGAGGATTTAAGCTGGTATTATTCAGTGTGTATCCATTAATCATCCAGAGCATCAGGCAGGGATGCTTTAGAGAATACAAGCCAAGGCAAACCCTTGTCTTAAAGGAACAAGACTGAAATCCCACCACCACACAGCTTCACATCTGGGGGCTCTGATTCAGGAAGAGTGTACCTTGGGTTGAATTAAATAATTGCCTCCTATCCTGCTCGGTCCCTTGAGGTTTCCAGCCATGCTGCTGGAGTCTTCAGGGTGCCCATGAAACAGCCACTGAATTGCTGCAGTTTGCAGTCTAGCACATTTGGGCAAGTCACCTCCAATTTAATTTTTGCCATAATATATGATGCGATCAATTTGTACTGGATCAGCCCTACTCACTGAGCTGCTGCCTGCTTTGTGTGGCACACACGGAGCAGGCAGCAGGATTAGGGGAGAACATCCTCACTGTTTTGTGTCAGGTGCACAAGGTCACATCACACCACTCAGGGCTGGCGAAGAGGGGCTTGCTGGCTCTTAGGCCTCATCTGCCTTCTAGAGAGGTTTAGCTCCAAGGGTGGAAAATCAAGTGCCTACACTGACTCTCAGAATCACAAGGATGTGGTCCTTGTGTGCAGTCCCCCTATAAAGCTGCTGCAAAGGTAATCCAGAGAGCTCTAGCCCAGAAATGCTGTACTCTTCAAGTCCATTACCATACACGGTTCATAACCTTGCAACTGACAGGATTAATGGATTATTGGCATGAAGGGCTGCAGAAAGATGCTTTTAAAAGAGGAGCAACAGAAAGACCAGAGATTATTTTTAATGGTGTGTATTTGTTGGAGAACTCCAGACCCTGTAGTCTTTTGCTGGGCTGGAACTTCTGAGCCCTAAGAGGAGATAAGAGAAACAATTAGGGTATTACTGTGGCAGTGCAGTTCATGTGTTTTGTATTATTAATGTTTGTAAAGCACTTTGAAAATGAAAAACACCATAAAAGCTCTAAGTGCTGTATTTAGTAGGAGCTGCAGAAGAGGAACTTAAGTCTGAAAGGACACTTCTCAGTTATCAGTGCACAAGAGCTTGTGTTTTTGAGAGGATCCCGCAGTTGGATGCAGTCTGAAGTGGCAGATGAGTTGCTCAAAAGCCAGTATGAGGAGGATACAAGAACCCTGCAGGGTGCAAGGAAGGCTTCCATGCCATACAGTAAAAAAAGAAGCAACTTAGCAATTTTGGTATGGGAAAAAGCCATCAGATTTGCTGGCTCATTTCTCTGTAGCTGACAAAGGAGTGTTCTCTGCAATGCACCCGATTTAGTTAAACTTTCTTTAAAAGTCTGTTGAACAACTGATCTCCTTTGCATTGTTTAGGAAAATTCTGTAATGGAGAGAAAATCCTGACCCAGGGAGGGTAAGGAAAGCAGCATTTGAGATCCTCTGGTAGACCCATCTCTTCTGATCTGCACCAGAAAAGTTATGTGGTCTCAAGCTGCCAGTGAAACACTGCCAGGGCTCGGAGCCAGGATTTTGGTTCTAGATACTTCATTTTTGATACCGTTGATTCACTAAAGCAGTGTCTTCCTAAAAGAGCCAAGATGAAGCTTCTCTTTACATTGCTGCAGTCCCAGCTCCAGATCCCTCCTCCAGCTATACTGGCTGACAAACTACAGGCAAGAGCATTTTTTTTCCAGTGAATCCATAAATAGATCTGCAGCATCCCCACAGACAGCCCTGAGGAGCTTTCTGAGACACCTTTGTCGAAGCAGAAAGACCTAAAGGCTAGCTGAGGCTATGGGCAGGTATTGATAGGATATATTCCTCTTTCCCAGTGACAGGCACATTCTTGTTTCCGCAATGCTTGACGCTATTTCTGACAAAACTGGGTCTTTGCACTTTTGCACAGATCTTTTTTCACACATCAATCCCTTTGTCAGATCTTTTCTTCATGCCCAGGCTACATTTTTTTAACCCCAGTGTTAAAACCTGTATTTGACAAGGAGGGAAGCTCCAGACAGGTTTGTGTAGATGCTTTCTTGATTCAGGCTGTGTTTGCAGTCATGCATTGACTTTCACAATCTCAGTTCCTTGCAACATCAGAGACACACTAAAGCTTACCTGCATCAGAGGTCCCAGCGTGCCAGGACCATTCAGAGCACCTCCCTTTTTCCAGCTCCCTTCCTATCTCCCAACAGCTAGAAGGGACTTAGAAGCTTTTCCCCCTTCCTATAACTTGGCAAGCAGGTAGTTCAGTCTTGATAAGAAGCAGGCTAGAGCACCCCTGCTCACAGGTCATGCAGCACCTGGCTGTGCTGTTGCCTAAGAGTGATAAGTCATAGTGATAAATGCAGATATTTCACCTTCCACCCTTCCTTTCCCTATCTCAAATCTTGGTGCTGAGGAGAAGCCATACAGGCACTGTTGCTTCCCTGACCTGCAGTGTGACAAATGTTACGTGTATTCAAAATGACACCTGCACCCCACAAGAGCTCCTATCCTATATTTATAGCCCGCTGTCACTGCTCAGATTTATGCTGCTCAAATATTTGTCAGCTGTTATCCCACCTCCCCTGCACATCATTTAACTGAGCCTGACGTATGTAAGCGCTTTTAATCTTTCCTCATGAAGCAATTTTGTCCTTCCCAGGGCCTCTGATCATATTTGTAACTCTTCCTTGAGACAGCATCAGTTCGTCATTGCTCTGAAAATGCGGTGAGGAGCGCGGCAGCCTGAGCTTGCAGGCAGGGACGTGGGGGAGGATTGTTTCCCACACTTATCCTCTGCTCTCTCTCATGCCACTCCTCCCAAGAGTACCTTAACATGTTTGCCTGCCCTAAAATCCCTCTCTTCCTTGATGGTCATTGTTTTTTTCCCAAACTGGATCACCGTTCCTGCTAAAAAAATGCAGTGCTGGATTATTTTGCAACTTGCCTGAACCGAGAGGGAGTTCATTTTCTTTCCTTCATGTCTTTCTAACATCTCTGGTGTCTGTTTCTATTATTACCCAATCTGCGCTGGCATTCACAATGCCTCCCAACTGAGGCAGGAGAATGTAATTAACAAGCTGTTTACCTCTCCTTCCAGATCATTAATAAATATGTTAAACGAGACCGCTACCTTGCTGAGTGATGCAAAAACCTGATGAGGCACATAGTCTGCATTTTAGTTCTCAACCCATGCTGATGACAGTGAGACTACTCCAGAGCAAAGTCCCTTCCAAACCTACAGCTGAGCTGGAATTCACTTCCCCTTAGCCAGTTGCATGGGCACCCTTTCACCTCAGCTCTCATGAACCCAAGTGTGATAGATGACCTACATCTCACTACAGAGATCATTTCCCTTTCACAGAGTACCTGTGACACCCCATCCACAGGACCTCGAAGCACCACCAGTCCCTTGTAGTGTCCTTGAACAACTTATGTCCCGGACTTTACTTTCCCTGATCCACATCTACGTTTCCTTGGCAGTCAGCTGAGATGCATGTTGAGCACTGAAGAGGTGCTATACCAAACAGGAGCTCAGAGCAGACAAGTTAAAAGACAGTTCTTCGGTAAACTTAATTATTTAGCTTCTTTCAAAAATTTTCTTTAACATTTGCCTACACCAGCAAGGGAGATTATGATGAGACATAAACAAAGAAGCTTTGTGCAGAGTTACAGCTCTGTAGCACAAGATCTATAGGAATAGAGTGAGAAGTGTGTGCTTGATTTCACTAGAGCTGCTCCTGCCTCAAGTCAGGCAAGAGCCTAAAAGGACACTTATGGTGCCCTCCGGTTCCCTGGTTACCTGATGTCCATAGAACAACCTTTCGAAGATCAGACAAGAAAGCTGCAATCAGTGTTACCTGCTTTTATCACAGCTGCATGGCTTTGTCTTTGCCTTTCCTCCTGGAGGGAGATTGTAGGGACTGCTCTCTGGACCCCAAGGAAAAAAGGCCTCCTAGTATCTAATGAGGTTTCCTGGGGACTGCCATCATAAGTTCCAGAGACAGTCCTTACACTTAACATGATGTTTGCTTATTGAAGACAGTAAGTTTCTGCTCCATGACAGACTTTGATCCCTTGATCATTCAGAAGGAAAAAAAACCCAACTTTTTGAGGATGCTCCAGGAGAGAAGATGCACTCTGGTGCAACCCATTTGGGTGCCTTCCCTGGCAGCCCACAAGTCCCAGGCAGCTTCAAAGTGACTTTATCTGCCCAGGCTGCATGTCCTTGGTGGTGCCTGTCCAGAGGTGAGGGGCTGCTGGGGAGCACAAGTGGCAAAACTGTGGAGCTCCCACCAGACACAGCCTGTGTCCTTCTGCTCTCTCCCACTGTGGAGGGATCTCTGCAGAACACTGTGACATCCACAAGGTGGCAAATTCAGCTGAAGGATTGTTCATTAGCATCTTATTTTTCCGTCAGTCCCCAGTGAGGATGGGGATGGAGAAGAGGGCAAAAGCAAAGAGAAACAGAGGGATCCAGAAAGCCTGGAAAGCCTCAGATCATATAATCTTAAGCTGCCTAACAGAAGCACTAGAAAGTTCATCCCTTGGATGATTTTTCCTTGTTTATTTGATTTTATTGTGCAATTGCTGTCAGCCGTGGTCTGCCCATGAGGCAGAAGTCTGTATTCTTCCCTCTGCCAACAGAGAAGGTGAGAAGTGCTCTTCCAGCGTTTTGCAGCCTCTGTAGTCACCTTGGGCAGGGAGATGGGTTTGCTTGCTTGTTTTTCTTAATGGATAATTAACATTGTAGGCAGCAAGTGACCTGGGAGAGGGGAGAAAGTGTTCATGCCACTCAGCCTTCAGACTGTCCCGTGGGCCATTTGCTGACCTCGGCATCTGGAGGGCCTTTCCTGTGACTTTAGTATTCCTGATGCTCAGTTTGCTGCTGGATGGTGCCCTAGGATGCCAGAGACATGCCTCAGCCTTTCCCCATCATCCTTGTTTACAGGCCAATTAGTGGGTGCCAGTTTTGTTTTGCAGCCAGCACGTTAGCCACCCCAGTGATTTAACAACTGCAATTTTCATTTACAGTTGACTTTGAACAGCCAGTTTTATATATACACGGTGAAATAATGGTATAATTAACCTAGGAAAATCCATTAAAAGGGTGCGGATGTTCAAAACATGAAGCACACAATTAGGAAACCCCATGACTGAGATTACTGCTGAGATCTAATTCCTCCCTACACAGCTCATCTCTATGTGGATTTGAGATGGGAGCAATTTTCTCTGCAAGGCTTTGTCACCAAAAGTTTCACCTGTTTTCTAAATTTTACTCCTCTAAGGAAAAAAAAAAAGGTCAAAATTGGGAGCGAAAAATTAATTTAAATGTCTTGAATTAATGGAGACTTATTAGGAAATATGTCACGTTAATAATTTTGGATAGGTTGTATTTTAATAGTTTCAAAATGGTTTGTGGCAGTTTGGGCTTTTCCTTTCTGGTTTCTTTTTAACCTCCAATCAGGTAATTTTTAAAAATGAGGAGACATTTTGAAACTTGTGCATTTCTTCTTCTTAAAAAAAACCAAACACTTTCTCCCAACTTCCAAACTTTTCTTTGCAACCATTTCCCAAGTTAGTTTTTCAAGCTGGCTGTGTCCAGAAAACCAATACAAAAGAGACTTCTTACACAAATCTGTATTCCCTCACACAAAGGTAATTAAAAAGACATTCTCCCCTAGTTATCATAAACACTGTTTAATCAGGTGTCCACAGTCTGTTTTGTTCCACCAGGCTGTTTGCACAGGATGGATAATATTCAGCGAGTCAATAGCCACTATTTCTTTTCAGGCTTATCAGGTAGCTTTTGCTGACCTCTCTTTTGGACCCTGCACATCACCTAGATTAATATTCAAATTTGTGAACTTGGCTTTTGCATGGCACTTGAGTCCAGTGGGCTGCAGTCCTGCCTTGCTGGGGAAAAGGAGATGTCATCCTTGCTTCTGATAAGAAAAGTGACATATTCTGACTGTTTGGGGGAATATTGCTGTGTCTTAGAAATGTTTGGACCTTGGGGCACTTCTTCAGTTGGTTTAAATCTGTCCCACTGATGTAAAGGGATGCCTCTTTGTTCTGTTTTGGGTTTCTTACCAACTGAACCTTATAGTTCTGCCTCTCTGTTGTATGTGAGCTGGCTCACCTAGCCTTGGCTCCTCTGGTAGAGTACAGGGCAGTGTCTTTCATGATCACACTGGGCACCTCACAAGCAGGTACAACGCACTGAGGTGTCCCAGCTCCCACACCAGCCCCACTCACAGCCCTGGGTGAGGCATTACCTACTGTCTGTCACATCCCTTCCTGACTCAGGGCCCCTGCTACATCTCACTCTCATCCACCTTCACTGGATCCTGCTACAGTGGCCCCCAGCGAGCTCCACAGCCACGCTGTTCCCTTTCCCTCTGTGCTTATGTTAATGAATATATTCAACCACTCAGGACCAGGGGTAACCTCAGGCTCTCCCCTATTAACCTTTCTGCCTGCTGAGAATTGGCCGTTTGCTCCTTCCCTTCCCTCCGTGCCTTATCTTGGTTTTAATCCATGCCTTGGCTTTTCCTCTCATCCTGTGGTTACCAGGTTTCCTTAATAGCCTCCTGTGAGGGACTTTATCAAAAGCCTTTTGAAAACTTAAATAAATTATAAGCACAACTCCACCATTCCCTGCTATCTTATTAACCCTTTTGGAGGATTCCCAGCTCAAGCGAGAGAATAGATCCCCTGCCTGCCTAAATGGGACCATGGCCAGCTCTGCACAGAGCCTCTGGGGCTTTTCCTTGTCTCCTGCCTGGTTCAAGAGAATGTGGCACTAATTACGCTGAAACGTTTTCCAATGCCACTTCAGGAGAAGGAGCTGCTCCTGGGAACTGAAAAGCCACCCATCAATTCCCTTCACTCAAAAATACACTGTGCTGTTTGTTGGATTTGGGAGGATTTGATTTGACTTCTGTTTTAATTTTGATTTGCAATCATTACTATACATGGACAAGTATTGGACAATGAAGGCATTTCCAAACAAAGAAAAGGTACTGTGCCATGCAGGTATTGAAGGAGGTTATTTCAACAATTTTATGAAGTTTTTTTATAAATAATTTTGAAGCAGAAGGAATCCACATGAGCTGAATCCAAGCTTCTGGTGGAAAAGCCATTTCAGGAGTCTGAAACATAACAGTCTTCCCCCAGATCCATGGCATGTTCCTGCCCTTTGAGTTTTAGCTCAGCACAAGTCACAGATGAAGGAGGAATCCCTGCTGTTGGGTGAGGAAAGATGGTGAGTGATGCTTGCTCCCACGCTGGGGTGCCTTCGAGTGAGCTGTACCCCCCTGTGTGGGTGGTGGGATGGTGGTGGGTCACTGTCACATGTAATTGGGAGGAGAACATGCCCAGCCTTAACACCTTCTCCAGGTAACCTCATGGATGAGCCACGGTGGGAAGTGCGTCCTCTCAGCAAGATGTGTCCCTGCCCTCCGCCTTTTCTGGAATTCAGTACCTGGACTCAAAGTGCATTTTTGCAGCTTGACAAGAATGGCGGGCATCTCCTGCCAGTGCCAGGCTCCCCTTGGACATATGTTCCTGTTGCTGCAAGTGGTCCCAGCAAACCCCATCACTTTCTCTTTTCAAACCTTTTGTGGAGGTCATTGATGGGATATTTAACACCCTGGGGAGCATGCTGTTGAGCCTCAGCCATCTCCTCACCTCTTTTTACCTCTTGCCAGCTTTAGGAGTCATACCCCACCCTCCTGGGGTTTTTCCCTTCTACTTGTACATCAATCTGCGTCTAAATCAGAGTAGCTCAACTACATTTTTGCTGAAATCTCCTGGGTAATTTGAGTGAGATTGGCTCAGCAGGAAGCGATGTGTCATCTCAGGCAGCTCCGTCATCGTGAGCCATCTCCATTGCCATGCCAAAGCCATGCAACTGCCCCCTGAGAGACCAAAACAGCATGAAAAAACAGTGTGTGATCACCCACAGGAGCATCTGGGGCTGTGAAGCCCATAAAACTTCCATGAAATGCAGCAGGATCTGACCTGATCCTCCTTCAAATTCCTTCCTGGGCGGCACAGTGAGGACAGCACTGAAAGCAATTGCACTGCAGCAAATGTAGATGGCACAGATGGGCAAGAGAGGAGCTGTTGCTTACAGAGGAGTTCCCCCACCCCTCTTGGTGTAGGATAAGCTCTCCATCAACCAGGTGTTTCCATGAGCAAGGCAGCACCTGATTTAGCAGTGCATTGCTGGGCACAAGGTTAATGTCTCTCTCCATCTGCATAGAGCTCTGCGTATCTTGAGGGTTTGCTGTTAATAACAAAAAATAAAAAGAGCTCTGCCATGTGTATGGACTTTCATATCCCAGGTAGCCTGAGTGTGAATGCCTAATGCCTGCCTGATTATTATTCGCCTGGTATTCAATAGTTTGAAAAAATAAAAAGTCCTATAGTTAGAGAGTGAGATAGGACTGTTTAATTTCAGGCCATTATCTCCTGGTAATTGCTGGAGGAATTTCATTCTATGCCAGTGCAATGGAAAAAAACCTTGCTTTTCTCCGAGGGGTTCAGGGCTTTCAGGCCATGGCTGGAAGCAAGAGCTGTGGCTGCTTTATCAAATTCGCATTTCATTTCCAGCATGCATCTAACCTGCATGTAAATTATAATGAGAAAAGGAGAAAAAACAAAGAGATAGAGCTCAAGGATGGGAAATGATAATGAAATCAAATGAACTCAGGGCCTTCGAAGACTAACGGAACCACAGACAGATAGATATGTACATAGTGACAAAGACCGAGACAAGACACACGCATGAGGAGACAGCCACAGTAGAAGGCAGGTAGAGGCAGACAGAGATGGAGATCTGAACCCACAGCGTGCACAAGGACACAACATGTGAGTGATCCTGGAAGGATCTCTGCTTCACACACACATCTCCAACCATGGTTCTGGAATGTACAACTCACAGGAGGCTTCAGCTGCCACTTTTCCCTGAATGTCCCAGTCCTGCCATGCTGCTTCAGAAGTCCCAAGGGCATGTGATGAAACCTAATACTGTTTTCTCCATGGGAAAGGACTCTTTCAAATATACAAACAATTCTGTCCTTCCCAGTGCAGCTAGGCCATGGAGCTCAGCATGTTGGAAGGATGTGCCCACTGCATGACCTGATCTGGGGGTCATTCATTCCAGGAAACAGGAAAGGGGAAAAGTCCCAGTAAACTCCACTGTTTGCCAGTCACCTGCTTGAGGGAAAAAGGATTCAGCCTTCCACTGGGATCCAGAATGAGCGTGGGACATGGAAGACAGCCAGCCTCCCCTGCTCAGCTGGGGACATGGAGCTGAGGTTGGAGAATGGGAGCTGTTGTACTGCTGGGTGTAAGATAAACCTGGAGACATCCTTTCAGTTATACTGGATGCTGAGATTTGGGTCACATCTTGTTAATGAGAGCTCTGGCAGGGATTTCAGAGAGCTACACTGGTACTGGAATAGGAAAAGATTTGCTATTCTGGGTGTCACTTTTCAGCCTCACCTCCAGTCCCTGTAGTGTCTGGGGTGACCAACTTCCAAGCAGAGGGCTGAGACCTGGTAAATGTCATTCTTCCAAGCCCAACTGGCCAGTGGTACATTAAAGAGCAGCTAGGATCCCACTACCATGAGCAAAGTTTGGGGGCCATATATCGGTAACTCCCACACAAAAATAGAGAGTGCCTCTTGTTCTCTGTGAATCATATCTGCACCACAAATGGACAGACTCTGTACTCGAGGAGGGTGGAGGTTGACTGCCCTGAGTGCCACAGTCCACCAGGACCAGAAAGACACCATGAGATCAGTTTTCTTTAGGGAGCTTCAATTCATGGGCTACCTCCTGGTTCTAAACTCTTAGCGCTTTACTCCCCTCACTGCCAGAAACTTGTGCTTTGTTTCTAGACACAAAGGGAAAGGGAAGAAAAGAGAGATTTGAGCCTTCAAGCAGTCACGCTACCTAAACCAAAATACCTTGAGAATAGCTAGGCAAATATCAACACAGTGACATCCAAATCCCAGTGCTGCAACCAAGGTAATTTCCCAGCTGTCTGTGAAAATCACCTGTGCTTGCCTGAGTAACCTCTGAATCACTCGTGATGAATAACACACGAGTCACGAATTGTGAAGGATTGATTTAGTCATGTATAATTGTTGTCATCGTGATTATGAGAATAGCTAACAGCCAGTGTCATTGGTCAAAGAGTGGACAGGGAGTGGATAGGACTCAAAGTCCTCCAAAAGGTTCTGCCCAGGGTGTAGGAGGGGTGGCAGAGCTCTTCAGGATGTCTGAGACAGACAGAAGATCTCTCCCATCTCCTCTCAGTGAAGACAGCAGCAGTACCAAGCATCAGAGTGAGCTGAGATACACGTCACTGCTCGGGCAGGAGCAAGAGGTAGGCAGGGAGCAAGCAGAGATGAATTCTCCCTCTGCCTCCTGGTGCAGGGGAACAGGATGCCAGAGGCCATTTCTCCCTGTCAGGAGTTGCTGCCTGGATGAGGTTCGCAGAGGTTCCTCCACTCCTGGACAACAGTGGAAGGCACTCCCTGGGAGAGTGAGCTACCTGCTCCTGGGGATGTTGGGTGTGGTGTGGGAGTCCGTGGAGGCCAGGATGCCAGCTGCCAAGGACTAGAGATCAGGACAGTTTACGGGCGTGTGTTACCAAAATCCCAGGACAGGGCAGACTGTGCCTTTCATCAGGCCTCACGGTGCTCTGCGGATCCCGTGAGCAGCAGAGTGGCACCAACGGCATCTAAATTTGCACAAGGATAATTTGAAAATCCTTCAGAACTTGCTAAATTCTCTTGGCTCTAACAAAACCAATGCAGGAAAAGCAGGATTAAAAAAAAAAAAAAAAAAAAAAAAAAAAAAAAAAAAAAAAAAAAAAAAAAAAAAAAAAAAAAAAAAAAAAAAAAAAAAAAAAAAAAAAAAAAAAAAAAAGAAAAAAAAAAGGAAGAAGAAGCCAGAGATTGATTCTTACCTCATATCATTAAAAAATAAATTGCTGTAGCGCTATAACATAAAGTAAGAATCAATCTTATTTTTTAACACCAGAAATAACCTAATGAAATACAAGATTGATTCTGAATATGGGCTTCTTGGTGGAGCCCCTGTGGGAATTGATTACAAAATTGAATGTCTCAGAGCTGATAAGATGAATTTGGAATAAATCTTACTTTTAACTACTCCCTTTTTATGCTCATAAAAAAAAAGAAAGATTGATTCCAATCAAAACTTCTTCTAAAAAGTGAGACAGTTTCGATTTGTTGAGGCAGTTTTTCAACAGAACAGCACTGAACTTCAGAGCCAATCTCACCCCTAGTTATGCGTTCCCCAGGGAGGAAAAATACGAGGCACAATATTTCTGATTTACAGCTCGAAATGAGACAGTAATGATCATAATAATCAGGACAAGAAGAAGGAGAGAGCCTCAAGTGGATGGCAGCTCTCTCGACTGATGATGCCAAGGGAGGCAGTGGTTTGGAAAGCAAAGGTGGAGGAGCAGCTCCCCCTCCACTGTGCTGCAAGGGACTGCTGAGGACACCTCTCACTCTGCAGACTCCAGGGTATAGCCTGGGTCTGTTTATTCTGCAAAACCAAAATCCTGCTGGGAGTCCTGCCAGCTTCCCAGGGCTGCACCTCCAGCCTTACCAGTATCTCCTCCCTGGCCAAAGACAGCAGTTGCCCCTTGGAGCCCCCTGCAGTCATGGGTGGTAAAAATCTGAGTTTCCAGCCTCAGCTCAGCTGTAGACAATTTAATCCCATCATGCCACACCATGCCCTACTAGGTGCTTAAATTCACGTTAGCCAAGTTCCAGTTCCCTGGGTTGGAGGATACCCAGTCACACTAAGCTCAGAGTGTTGGGCTCATCAAGCTTTGCCTCCAGACTGGCAGTGATAATTTCCATACCCTCATTTCTAATTACACTCCACAACTTTGTTCCCGTGGGCAGCAGCCGTGGCCTTATCAAAAAATGAGGAAAAGTGCTCATTCAGTCTCTGGGCCCGTTCTGAGCTTTCTTTAATCTCCCTCTCCCCATCGGGGCTTTGCAGGAGGCAGTTCCAGGATTCTTGTCGGTTGGGTAGTTTCTTCTCATCTCCGACTTATATTTATTCATAGTCCATTCATACATGTTTGTTCTAGTGTCAATATTTTATTTCAGCTTCACTCTCTCCCTTTTCCACCTGGGCATCTCTGCAAGATGGTGCTTTGCTTCCGTCTCTTCCACCAAATGCTTCCACCGCAGAGAGGTCTCTCAAGGGATTTTTTTTCCCACTTTTTAGTAGAAACGCTATTCTGATACCTTGCTTGTGCCTTTTTTTCAGTTGCTGAAGAAAATTTGAAGACTATCTGTCTCTTTAGCTCTTCCTTTATCTCTCTCTTTACTTGTAGAATCACAGAATCATAAAATAGTTTATGCTGGAAAGGATCTTAAAGATCAGCTTGTTCCAATCTCCCTGACATGGGCAGGGACACCTTCCGCTAGACCAGGTAGCTCAAAGACCCAATCCAGCCTGGCCTTGAACACTCCCAGGGATGGGGTATCCATAGCTTCTTTGGGCAACCTGTGCCAGTGCCCTCACCACCCTCACAGTAAAAAAAACCTTCCTAATATCTATCTAAATCTCCCCCCTCTCAGTTTGGAGCCATTGCCCCTTGTCCCGTCACTACATGCCCTTGTCAAAAGTCCCTCCCCAGCTCTCTTGTAGCCCCTTGAAGTATTGAAAGGTGCTATAAGGTCTCCCCAGAGCCTTCTCTACTCTAGGCTGAAGAACCCCAACTCTCTCAACCTGTTTCCATCAGAGAACTGCTCCACCCTTTTGATCACTTCTGTGGCATCCTCTGAACTTGCTTCAACAGGTCAATGTTCTTCCTGTGCTGAGGACCACAAAGATGGATGTGGCACTCCAAGTGGGGTCTCACAAGTGCAAAACAGAGGGGCAGAATCCCCTCCCTCGACCTGCTGCCTATATTGCTTTGGATGCAGCCCAGGATGTGGTTGGATGGAGTTGCTATATGGTTCAATATGGCTCCTTCCTTTCAGTCCTCAAAAAAAGGAAATTTAAAAGAAACGCGATCCAGAGGAGCTTCCTTTCTGATCAGAATTTTTTTTACCCACTGAACACATTTTCAGTGCTCTGGGACTGCTCACAGAAGCAGTCTGAGTCTGTCTTTTCCACAATTGCACAGCCAGGACTGCTTGGACACAGCCCCATCCCTGCGGTGTGTGAATCGTAGGCAACACCCTTCCGCCTTTGCCTGGATCTCCCACATTCCCAGCGAAACCCTTTGGCCTCTGTCTTCTCCAGGGCCCACATACCAGGCCCAGCTGGGCGATAGCTCTGACATGAGATGTGTTTTCCTTCTGACATATGGGTTCCTGGAGCAACACTGGTCCCAGTGCGGCATTCCAGCTGGGGAGGCACCACATAGCAGGGCCAGACATTCAGAGGATCCTGTGAGCAGACACACAGCTCCAGCTGTGCCGAGCCCGGGGACTCCTTCCCCGTCACATGCCGGACACACCAGATGTGCTCCTGACGTCCCTGAGTGCTGTGACGCACGGGAGAGTCAAGGGAACTGCAGGCGCCTGCTTGACACTCACCCTGCACCCAGGAGAACCTCTGGTGTGCCACCACTGTCCATGCTGACCTGTAGGCTGGGTGGGAAGACGTGTTCATCCTCCTCTTCCCCTCCTCGGACACCCGGCTGTGATTTCAAAAGGGCTGCAGGTCAAATTTGCCAATGAGGACCTTCCTGGTTCCTGCAGACAGGGAAGCAGCTCACTGGTCTAGATGGAGAACAATCCATTCTCTTATCCCAGCAAAATCTGGTCTGCATTAAAAATAACAAAAACTCTCTCAAACCCACTGTGTTTAAATAACGTTAAAGATCTGACTGAAAGCATCGAAAGCAAATTCCAAGCCCTAATGAAGAAGGATTGTCTGGGATGGTAATAATAATAAACTCAGTGCACATATGTACATATGCATGTACATATAGAAAAAGAATTTCATCTGAGGAGCTGGGAGCCCTGGAATTAGCCTGATCTCATGGCTGCACCAGGAAGCACGGCAGGTAAGTGCTCTTGACCTGCTGTTTTCAGCTCAGTGGAGGCAGCCACAAAGAAAAGAAAAGGCCCAGAGTACAAGTGGAAAAACAGGTTGCCTCCCACTTTGTCTCAGCTGCAGCCCCAGGATGGCTGCTGGACAAGGGGTCTGTTTTTAAGCCCCTGCTTTGCAGTGGAGTCAAGAAGACCTGTATTTTGTCTCTGTCGGTCCCGCTCCAGCAGAGATGTGATGGCCAGGCTCAAGAGGCTGTTTCGCTGCCATGAGACAGAGATGAGGTGCCCTGTACGAGATAGAGAACTTGGAGTCAATTAGAAATGAGGGGGGTATGGGAAACACTGTGTCCATTAACCTCACAAGAGGGCAGACTAGGAAGTGTTAGGAGGATGTGTGGAGGGCTAACCCCACACAGATCACCAGGGCTGAGCATCCCAGCTTCCAGCCCTTGCAGCAAGGAGCTGTCCTTGTCCCACAGGGCATCTGTGAGATTATCCTTCCATGCTGTGGGTTTGTTTAGCAGCTTTTTCACTGACTCAGGTGATAATGCTCCCAACCCTCCCCAGGGAACTCCGTTCAGCAGTTTCTGTGATACTCCTCCACTTCATTATGCTTAACAGATCCTCCTGTGCCTTCCTGTTCATGTCCTTCAGATACCTATGTGCTGATGAGAGGGGAAGGAAGGAACAAAAAAGCATTTTCTAGTTCCTACCTGTGCATGTAGCTGCACAGTGAGAGGTGATGCAAATGAAGCACAAGTCACAGGAGCATGGAAAGCTTAGCAGGTCACCAAGTCACCATGGTGAAGAGTGTGGCATGGGTGCTGAATTGGCCAGGAATACTGGATGGTAGGGAGACATCTCCCTCTGGGGCACTTCTGTGCAGGGCAGTGCCTGAAGGTCAACAATAAGAATTCAGAGCCCAGTTTTGTACAAGAGTGCATCTGGAGGTCTTCACAGCAGAACCCTTCCTGAACCCTCTGGCAGATACCTGGGCAGCCTGGAGACATTTTTCTCAGCCCTTCCACACTTCTCTAAGCTGAACTCACTTTATAATCATGTGAGGACACTGTCTCCTGCAGCATTCTCCAGGAGAAACTGGCAGCCCATGGCTTAGAAAGGTACAGTCTTCACTGGGTAAAAATCTGGCCGGGTTCAGAGAATGATAAATTGAGTTATATTCAGCAGGGGCCAGTCACAGTGGTGTTCCAGGGCTCAGCACTGGGACTATCCCTGTTTGATACCATTATCAATGATCCGGATGAGGGGATTGAGGGCACCCTCAGTAGATTAACAGATAGCACCAAGATGAGCAGGAGTGTTGATCTGCTGAAGAGCAGAAAGGTTCTGCAGAGGGATCTGGACAAGCTGGATTGGTGGGCTGAGGACAACTGTGTGAGGTTCAACAAGTCTCTCCTGGCCTTGGGTCACAACAAACCCGTGCAGTGCTCCAAGCTTGGAGCAGAGTGGCTGGAAAACTGCTTGGGGCAGAAAAGGACCTGGGGGTGCTGGTTGACAACGGCTGAACATGAGCCAGAGTGTGCCCAGGGGCCAAGAAGGCCAGTGGTACCTGGCTTGTATCAGCAATAGTGTGGCCAGCAGGACCAGGGAGGTGATTCTGCCCCTGTACTGGGCACTGATGAGGCACCTTGAATCCTGGGATCACTTCTGGGTCCTTCATGACAAGAAAGACATTGAGGTGCTGTAGCATGTCCAGAGAAGGGCAATTGAGCTGAGGAAGCATCTGGAAGAGAAGCCTGATGTGGAGCAGCTGAGAGAGCTGAGGCTGCTTAGCCTGGAGGAAAGGAGGCTTAGGGGGGCCTTATGACTCTCTACAATGACCTGAAGGGAGGGTTTAGCCAGATACTAGTTGGTCTCTTCTCCAGCATAATAAGAGTAAATGGCCTCAAGTTGCACCAGAGGAGGTTTAGATTGGATAGTAGAAAAAATTTCTTCACTGAAAGGGTTATCAAGCATTGTAATAGGCTGCCTAGGCCAGTGATGGAGCCACCATCCCTGGAGGTATTTTAACAGACATGTAGATGTGGCACCTGGGGGACATGGTTTCCTAGTATCAGTCCTGGGTATGTGGTTAGACTCCATGGTATTAGAGGTGCTTTCCAGCCTAAAGAATTCTATGATTATATGATCTCCCAAGTGCAAATCTGGACAAACAACTAAGCAATCAGAGAGATATGTACTTACAGTCACCTCAGTCTGCTCCCAAAGCCCCCATGGCCCTCTTAATCACCTGGGCTTGCTTGTGCTGTGCAATTTGCATGGTAATTATATTTAACAAGAACAGCAATAAGGGAAATAGAAAGTGTAATGTTGTTATCAAGGCATAATTATTCCTGAATAATTCTGTGATTACAGTTTGCCGTGTTTGGAACTAATTGTCACCAGCCCTTTTTAGTGTAGTACATTCCTTCTCAATCCAGCAGCATCACCCCCAGGATATCTCAAGCCTTTGGATCCTGAACCTCTCCAGCCACCAAGATTGTTTAGACTCCCAAGTATAAAGTTTTGTGGCTGGCACCTAGACTTGCATCTAGCTGAGCAAGTCTGTGGAAATGAGTATGATGAGCACGTCCTTCTCACAGCACCTTTGCTTCTCCACAGAGTCTCTGCCACACATACTGACAGTTCAGGGCAGCACAGTGTGTCAGACATGCTTGGGCAGAGCAACAGGGCAACCCCACGGAGAGGATGGCTCCCCCAAGAGAATCCCTGCAGGAGGGATGCAGCTAGGCACTGAGGCATCCCAGTCTGACTGTGGGAGAATGGGGGCACAGCACCTCCCAGAGAACCCCAGCAGCTGAAATTTCAGTTCATCACCCCGGAGAGGTGCATTAAGCTTCCTACTGTGCAAGGCCTGGCTGGCTAAAACATGAGGAGCCTGCATAGTCCTCCTTCTAAAGCTTGGAGCGTATGCTGAGATTTCAGCCACTGGGCCAGGGTCTGTCTGGTCCCTTTGCACCAGCCAGCCTGGCTATTGCCCTGCTGGGATAGTTCCTCCACAGCCAGCTCCAGAGAGAGGCTGTGAGGAAGGGCAGAGCTGTGGTGCAGAGCGAAACCTCTGCCCTTCCCTACTACTGCAAGGAAAAGACAGGGACCCAGCTGGATATAAGCCAGAGCCCTCCTCCTTTGTAGCCAACACATAGACTTCCTGCACAATGGGGAGCTGTGCTCTCAATTTTCCCCATCCAGACACCAAGAAATCAGAAAATAGGCTGTTCTTGCCTCCCTCTGAGCTCAGGGAGATAAGGGTAGCCAAAGGCTGATGCTGAGATTCTTTCCAGGCTGCAGCCTCTCTGGCTGCCAGTTCTTCCCTTGTGAAATGAGTGTGCCAGGTCTCAGCCAAGGAGATCCTGCAGGTGGGTATCTGCGCATGCACGGCCAGTACCTGCTTGCTCCAGGTCACACACGTCACAAGGAGGGAGAGAAGGTGCTGCACAACTGCAGCTGGATCCTCATGAGCTGAGGATCGTCTGTCCTTCTTAGAGACTCCCAGAATGATGTCTGCTTCCTCCCTAGTGTGTTTCTGGGCACACACAGAGGACACTCTGTTTCGGTCCTGCTCAGGACCTGTTGTTTTTCTGTGCTGGCTCACTGACGACAGTCCCAAGAAGGGTGAGAAAAGCCCAGGATTTAAGTTCTGTGAGTATGCAGAGACTTCATGTTCAGGTGTCTGAGTCCAGCTCATCTTCTCAGCTCTGAACACTTGTAGTTGCTTCAAGGAACCCTCAGAAATCCCTCAATTCCCTGAAATGTAAAAAGGAGAAGAAAAACACAACTTCCCTGTGATGTAAAGCTGCTTTGCTACCCAAAAGGTCTCTGAAAACATCAGGCAAGGAATTCACTGGAGGCAATGTGCTTTGTAAGTCATAGAGCACGTCAGTGTTTAAGGGTCTGGTGGTGCCTGAATAGGATCAGTCAAGAGTCTGATAAGAAAGAAACATGTGGGACAGGGAGGCAGGAAGGGTTGTGAGGTGCTACCTGGAGAGCACAGAAGCAAGAGGAAGGAGTTTTCAGGGAGGAGGTGTGGGAGGACATGAGCTCAAGAGAGGTTGTGATCCATTAAAAAGACTGAAGCTGGTGAAATGTCAGGCTGGGAATGTCAAGCAGGAAACAGGCAGTTGAGATTGCCTTTCCTTTTCTCTCACCCACAAAAAACAAAGGTTGCAAACAGCTGAGTGCCAGTCTGCAGCCCAGTGTTGGGCACTCCAGAGCAGATCCAAACAGGGCTCCAGTGGGGACAGATCCCATCGCAGCCCTGAGTCCATAACTCTGCAGAAGCTGACAGCAGGCTCCCTCTGCTCATGCTGAACCCTTCAGACTCTACACACCCTCCACAAGAGAAGTCCCTGAAAGGTCCAGTGTATTAGTACAGGTCTGGATCCTGCTCATGCAGACCGAAAGGGATCAGATATGGGAGGGATCACAGTGCTGGAGCCCAGGATCAGTAGATGCTCCCACCTGGTCCCCTTAAGTATGGCTTTCATATGCAGCAGTGCATGCAGAAAGAATCTGTGATTGGTGGATGCCATCTCAGCCACAACCCTGCAATGATTCAGCACTACTGTGGCTCCATCTGGCTTCATCTGTGGCTTCAGTAGAGGGGATGCAGCCTTAAAAGGAGTGTGGGGCCACGCTGGGTAGGACAAAGCATCAATTTCCCCTGTGTCCCAGAAGGATCAAAGTGAGTGAAATGCAATAAATCCTCCCAGTGCCCTCCCAGCCCTACCTAGCAAGGAGCCACACTGAATCACACGTTGTCCCTGTATATTTACTTACAGACTCTGAAGAACTTTTTCACCTGTGAATTTCTTTGGTCTCTCCTTAAACCCACACAAACTATTAGGATTTTATCCCACAGCAACCAGTTCCACGGGTCTGTCACAAACTGCACGGAGAACCACCTCCTTTGGCTTGCTTTTAATACCTGCTGGCAATCTGTTCTCTCCTCTGCTTCTCATACTGCCCCTTGCCACCTTACCGTGTCTTCTGCCACATATCTTTGGTTGCCTCTTTCCTGGACTGTGAGCAAGCAAGGCTACTCATGCATCTGTCAGAAGACTGTTGCAGACTTTCAATCATCGTTCAGGAGTCTTTTGCTGTCCTGCAGCATTCCTCTGAGAAGAAGGATCAACACTGTGTAGAGTACTGAAAAGATGAACAAACAACAGGTTTTTGTACTGACTGATCCTGAATTTGGAGCAGAGCTCAGCCAAAGATCAAGATACAACCACAGAGCGATCAGCAGGGGAAGGAGCTGAGACAGCTTACAGATGACCTTTCAGTGGAAAACAAGGCTTATTCACATGATGGGTCTCCTTGGAGACAGAAAGTCCTGTTGAGGAGGGTAGTGGGAAGCCAAGGAAGTATGTTGGCACTGCAATACCTCTATAACTACCTCTTCCCTCTCCTGTGCTGCAGAGCAGAAGACAGTGTGTCACCCCGATCTGTTAGAGACGCTGGGTCAACCCATCTTCTCCCACCTCCTCAGTGGTTTGAGTTGGACTGGGAAGATCCAGGGATGGTTCACACATGAAAAGGCAAGGCCTCTCCATCAATGCTGTATTAACTCCCTTGGTATAGCAGAGCTGCTTTGTTAATCATATCTGTGGATTAGCATGGGTTTATGAGCTCCACAAGGAAGCATTTGGAATCATAAATTGCATTTTCACCACTTAGCCCTGGAGAATCTCTGGGGCTTGGTAGACAGTTATAAAAGGAAACCTTCAGAGAGAACAAGGAGGATAACAAAGAGATTATCAGAACCAAACCTGAAAATTAATAGACCAAATCAAAATTAATTAATGGACTAAATCCAATTAATAGACTAAATCAAATCCTCTTTGAAAATGTGGTCAACTCATTCACTCATCATCTTTTCACACTCCCACGCAGACAGACACTTCAGCTTCTTCAGCAAACTGGGTTAACAAAGGCCAGACCAGAGTGGCAAAGGGGAAGGTTTGGGGTTTAAGGGTCAGAGTTACCCCTGCAAGGGAGAGGGCAGGCAGGCAACCCAGGGTGGGCCTGGCGCAGGTACAGGGAATAATCCTGAGGCAATAAAAAGTTGGTATCTGCTCTCTGTAGTGAAAACTATGATGCTAAAAACATGCTGAGTATTAAGAGCAGTTGTTGTCCTGCTGTTTGGCTTGTATCTGGATTAGATTTGTGTTAAGGATTGGAGTATGAGTCTGGCTAAGTATTACTTTCCACAAATATTTGGCTTTTAGAGAAAGCCCAAATGCTCAGTTTATCACATTCAGACCCAAATAAACTGGAGTGGATACGAAGAGCAATAAAAAGTAACAGGAGAACAAACAAAGAGACGCCAAGGGTGGCACTGCTGACCAGAAGGAGGGGAAGCACAAGGGGGAGCATAGGAGGCTGGGATCAAGGGAGGGGACAGAGGTGGGAGAAGCCCTGTCATCATCCTGGAGGTGTCACCAGCTCACTTCAGGTCTCCACTTTCTCCATGTCAGTCCTGCCATGCTACACAGCAAGATGTGGGGAGCCTCTAGCTACTCCTGGACCATACATTTTTGGAGACGGAGCAGGAGGGAAACCCTGCCCTGGTGAAAACCAGGGTTATCTCACCAGCAATAAGTCCATAATCACCAGCTCAGATGAGGACAACTGGGCTGGAGACTTTGGAATTTGGACATGCCGATCCCACACTCTAACCATCAGAAGAAAAGTGATCCAATCCAGCCTTGTAAATGAAAACACTGATGGAGGAAGACTTTAAGATGACATTTAGTCATTAGAGAGCTGGTAGAGATGGTACCCGCCTGTCCTGGTTTTGCTGGGACAGAGTTTATTTTCTGCTTAGTAGCTAGTAGAGTGATGTGGTTTGATTTTATTATGAGAATAATGTTGATAACACTTTGATGGTTTAGTTGTTCCTTCTACATAAAGGACTCTTCAGTGCCAGCAAGCAGGTGCACAAGAAGCTGGAAGGGAACACAGCTGGGAGAGCTGACCCAAACTGGCCAAAGGGACATTCCATACCACAGAACACCATGCTCAGTACGTAAACTGGGTAGACTTGGCTGGGAGCTACCAGTTGCTGCTGTTGTGCATCACTTGTTTTTCATGGATTTAATTTCTCTCTGCCCCCTCCTTTTCATCATCATTGTCACCATCATCATCACCATTATGATTATTATTATTATTACTATTATATTTCTTTATTTTTATTTTACATTAGTAACCATGGATTTCACCTTTTTATGATTCTACTCCCGACCCCACTGTGAGGCGGGCAAGGAGTGAGTGAGCACCTTTGCAGTACTTAGCTGCCAGTTGAGATTAAATCATGACACTTCCCTCTGAGAGAGGGAACTTCCACCTCTTAAATGATTGTTTAGCAACTGCAAATGTGATCGTGATTTTTGAGAGTTTGCGGATTTTTCCAGCTGCCTGATGGAAAGAAAGCTGCCCTCTTTTCCATGGCTGAAGGGTCGTTTTAGGATGCAAGGATCTCAAAATTGCTCTTAAAAAGTGCAGGAGAAGCCTTCTGCCCAAGTAACAGCTTCTCCCTGCCTCTCCCACACTGTGTCATCCATTATGTGGTAACAAATTTAACCAAATCAGCTTGGTGTGAAGTCATAACCCCAGCGTCCATGAAGCAGTCCTTGAGCATCCAGGTTTCTGTGTCTGCATCTATCTGTTGAAGCAGACCTTCAAGATAGCCAGCACAAAGGCAGATGATGTTATTCACAGGACTGCCTGATGTGAGGTTTTTAGATGGGAGTTTACTGACCAAAGAATGCAGTTTTGAGACAACTGAAATTATTAATGAATTTGTGCCAAGGATGGCAGATAGTTTAACTGGGGAGAGGGGAAAGCAAAAAAGAAATCAACCAAAAAAAACCCCCACAACCAAAATGAAAGTCACATTTGAAGGCTTAAGTTTCCATTTCACATGACACTTTGAAACCCATTTGCCTAATTGTATTTATTGCCTTTCTCAAACAACAAACAAGGAAAAAAAGCTCACAATGAGGAAACAGAAAGTAGTACTTCTTTTAATATAAAATGAATTAATGAGCAATTAATCATAAAAAGCAGGCCTATCTCTCTTTGGCTGTGCTCAGAGAAAGATAGTCACTCACTATCTCCAATTGACTCGTGGCTTGCCAGCAGCACATAAGAAAGGAGGCTGGAAATTAACATGATTTTAATTCCCCGTCCTCACTTGTGTCATCAGCACCACAGGTTGCCTTTGCTTTCATAAAACAGCCCCTGGAAAACAAGGGTATTGTGGAGGGGTTAGTCAAGAGTCAGAGCCATGACCTCTGGACCAGTGACAGGCTGTGTGTGGTGGGGAGCAGAGCACCCCCTTGTTCAGGTGATGCTCAGGCTGGTTTTGCCTTGCTAGAAGACTCTGGCATGTGCTGCTTTCCCCGAAATACATATGTGCTCTTAACCAGTTGGATTCACATTTGGAACTGGTGATCGTGGAGATGTCACTGGCCGAGCTGCCTCACAGAGGTCCAAGGCAGGGCATATTCAATGCACACCAGTAAAGTCATCCTCAGAGTCCAGACCACTTTGACTCTTTACTCTTCCCCCAGGATGGATTCCTGCTGTGCTGCAGGTCAGTCCCAACCCTGGTTTTCCTACAGGAATTCTCTCCAGTTCCTGTCCAGCTCCCTAGCAGGCACCCTGTCCCCCTCCTACATTGGACAGCCCCTCTCCCCCAGCAGTTATTGCTGGAAGGAAATTCAGAGACTGCTCCTCAGGAGAGTCCAGTGTTTCAAAACAGTCCTCATTCCAATATGAAATAAAACCAAGGCAGAGTTTTCCCTGTGAACTGAAGTTTAATGATTTTGAGTCACTCAACTCAGCACAGTTGGATAAAATCAAAATGTTTTGTCCTGATTTTAATTACCCATTACTATTAAATTATTTTATATACATTATAGTGTATTATGCACAAGCATTTTGATGTTTTGACCACTTCCTCCCTTCTTCTTTCTGTGAGAATGAAGTTTCCTCACAATCCACGCATTTTCACAAGCTGTTTTGCTTTCAACAATTTGGCATTTTCAGCAGAAAGAACAAAAAAATTTGTCTGAAAACCAGCTGTATTTGCAAATGCTACAGGAGGAGATTTATTCATTCAAAACACAATTTCCATTGGATCCCTTTTCTTGGTTTTAGCTGTTAAGAGGTCAAAAATCCAGCCATTCTTTGAAGCAGTACCATGGGGCTCCATATTAATTGCTTCCCTGTGACTTCAGATCAATTATAAAACTCTGTAAAGAAATTGCACTGCTCTTCCAAGCCTCCTGTTCTGGAGGTTTGCCCACAGGTCAGGACAAGAGGTGTTTTTCCTTCCCAGGTAATGCGCCTTCCCAGGAGCCGGAGCGTTCTTCCTGATTTCCAGAGCACGATTTTGTGTAGCCCAGGATGGTGTCCTGAGTGTACATTTTGAGTAGCAGGGCAGGTTTTGCCTGAGCCCTGACCCAGCTGACAAAATACACCACAACACATAGTGCCCAGCAAGGCATCTGCTACCCGTGCTGATTTAAAGGAGAAGGAGCTGACTTTGCAGGCCCTAGATTTAACTAAGGGGAAAAAAAAAAAAAAAAAAGCCCATTCCTTAGGATTTATCCTTGCAGTTATCTTGCCTTACAGAAGCATTACCTTCCTTAGGGGAAGATGTTCTTGTTGTTTTCCTCCCTCCACATGGTACTGATCGCAGAGGTTGAGAGCTCTTGCAACTCCACAAGATGTTTTTCATCTCAATATTATTTTTAGGAGCGGAGGGGATAAAATATGTTTTTTTGACAAGCAAGAAAAAAAGAGACTACTTCCCTGGGAAAATTTTGTTTTGTTTAAAAATTTCCATCAGAGAAGAGCTAAGTGTAAAAATGCCTAATTTTTTTAAATGGAACAAATGGATATTTTTACCAAAGAATGTTCTTTGTAAGTCTGTCCCCTCTCTCCTTCTTTTTTCATCTTTGGGAGGAAAAAAAAAAGTAGAATAAATTCATACATTATTTGGGAAAGGATGGAAATGTCCACAAGAAAACCCAGACATGTTTTAGCCAGCTGAGTTGTAAAAACCTCCTTTTAGCCAATAAAGTCAGCAGGCCTGTTGTGGGGGCAGGCAGCAGAGGCGGTGGAAGGTGGCTGGGTGTCCAGGGGGCTTTCCAGGCTGCGTGGGAGGTGGGCTGTAGCCAAGCTGGTCCCTGTGCCAGCAGTGCTTGATGTATTGTTACGGCCATGTTTGTTGTATTACTAATTTAGCACTTCATTCCCTTTGAGCTCTGTACAAATTGCTCCGGTTATTTATGCATCAGTGTCACTCTTCACATGTTAGAAGAGCTTAATGGGTGGTAATTAATCCACATAAACACTCTCCAAAGCTCGTACACACCAGTATAGTTCTGCCCAGGGAAACTGAGGCACAGAATGGGGGAGGTGGCATTCGGCACCAGCACCAGCACCCACTTCTACCACAGACATCCCAAACTGGTTCCCCAGGCTCCTTTGCTGCCACGGTTTGAGGGTTATGTGATGCTCCCATGAGGCTGATGGATGGTTGAGTGCCGGGACGGGGTTGGGAGAGGCAGGGTCCGTGCCAGCGTGCAACCCCAATTTCCACAGCCAACACGGGGAAAGGATTAAGCTTCCAGATGGGAAAAACAGGCAGCGGGAGCTGGCAAAACCTTCAGAAACAAAGATCCTCTTTCTATGCAAATGTCCCTTAGAAATAAAACTCAGCGGGAAAGAGCAAAAGGCGGGAGGTGACGTCAGTGGCTTCGTCTCAGTTTTTTTTATTCCCCAAATTTCCCGGGAGGCGAGAGCGGGTGGCTTAGGCAGATGTTTGCTGATCAGATATGCTGATGATCGTGCCCAGGGGGAGCGAAACTTGAAGCGATACAGTTTAACCCAAATGAAATAATAACACTTTCCAATTTCTTCCCCAGCTTTGGTTTCTAAAACAGCTAAAGGAATGTAGGAGATAATGATTAGAAACATCAAGAGGGGGAGCAAAGGCTTTGGAGGCTTGTTCTGAAGAAAGCAGGGTTAGGCAGAGAATTTTTCAACCCATTAAAAATTAATTGCCGGGAAACTCTCTGGTGGGGTTAATGACTAACAAGCCTTTGAGATCCTCCAAACAAGGCAAGCGTTTCTTAGACACTGAGGGCCTGGTGGGTGCAGGGAGGAAGACACTCTTCTGCTTTCTGCCAGAAAGCTTCCAAAAACGGGACAAGATAAAAACGAACCTGCTTTGCACCACTGCCTGCATCACATTCCTCAGAACAAAAGGCTCCCTGAAGCTGATTCCCCTGCAGCAATGGCTCGGAAAGGATATTCAGCAGTGGATCAAGGGACATGTGAATCTGGGTGACGCAGGAAAGGATGCTGCAGGGCCCTCTGGAAGGGGACACTGTGATTTAAGTCGCACCCCAAGCAGCAAGCTGCAACGATTTTTCTGGCAATTTTTTTTGAGGAGGAGACAGAGGATGATACGAGACCTGATACATGCCTCTCCTACACAGATCCTGGACACAGAACAGCCCTCAAGTCTCCATGATGGCAGTGGGAGAGATTAGACACCCCAGCACACAGGTCTCAGAGGATTCCATCCCAACGCATAACCATGTGAAGCCAAGATCCCTGCTCATGGGGCAGGTCTGAGTCTCATGCTGCTGGTGCTTGTGAGCAGGTTTCCAGGTCCAAAAAGGGCCAGAAAGACAGGTTATTTTCACCTCTGGTATCAAAGCACGTGAAAGCTTAGGATGCCCTACGAAGAGCCTTCAGGCACCCCGACTGCATTCAGGGCGAGTGGTGCACATACCTGTGCACACACAGCTCTGCATTCAAACGTGACTGAGCATGTGTGTGCAGAGGGCAATTGTGGGCACATAGGGGTATCCACAAATCCCTTGCCAAGCATGCCTGTGCCAGCTGAGCATCCTGGTTCTGCCCAGAAAACCAGCAGGGTGGGCAGCAGGCAGCCATATGGGCAGGTGGGGTGGGGGGAGGCTACGGGGCCAGCGGGAAGGGGTGACACTTAAGCTGGTGGCAGGGGAAACGTGAGACAGGGTTGGTCTGGAAATAATGCAGCTCCTGCCAAATTTATAGCCCTCCTGGGGAGGGCTGTGAGGGCAGGGGAAAGAGAGCCAGCGGCAGGCCCAGGGGATATCACCAGGGCCTGGCTTTTTGAAGACATATGCTCCTGTGTTACAAGTGTCAAGAGGGCACCACATGAACCACTTTAATGAGACCAGGGAGCCGAGGCCAGGGGGGGCATCCCACCTCTCCGGGAAGCATTGGAGAAAAACGCAGAGCAAGGGCTGCTGCAGTGAAGGTGCACAGCAAGGGGCTCAAAATACAGCAGGAAAGGCGTCAGGAGGGCAGCTGAGTCCTGCATCCGCCCTAGCTGTCCCACACCGTGAGAACAGACACCATACAGCCCTGCTTTTCCTGAAAAAAGCTCTAGTGGAAAGCGTCTCTGCCTATGGCAGAGGTGTTGGAACCAGATAATTTTCAAGGTCCCTTTGAATTCAAACCATCCTGTGATTCTGGAGCTAAATAGCCCTTGGCCAGAGCTGATGCTGTAGGAGGCAGGTGTAAAGCTCATGGGCTTGCTGCAGGAGGTATGAGAAGCCATCAGGCACATTGGCACCCCAGCCAGTGCCCTGAAAGGCCATCCTCCCTGCCTTGGGCTGCTGCACTCAGCCAGGAGGCTGAGGGTTGTGTCTTGGGACATCACATCTACAGCAACCAGCTTCATGACTTGGCTGCAAGATAGAGCAGGAGAAAAAGCAGGACCAGGAAAGAAGCAGTGAACTTGTCATTCAAATACAATTACCTGCCGTAATAGCGGAGGGGAGGTGGGAAAATGATTTACCAGGGAAATTGCTTTGGGTAAAAATGATCTGTTTCTTGCTCCTAGCTTGCAGCCACAAAACTCCCCTTCCCAGGCTCCATCTTCCATGAGATACACCAGCAACCGTGGTGCAGTTCATCACAGTATCTACCAGGAGGTGACAATTCAGAGCATGTCTCTGTGAGCAGGTTGTTAACCCTCTCCTGACTGACTCTTTATGCCTGGGTGGTTTCTACTTCTTGCTAGCAGACTACACAGAGACTGGAGGCAGACTTTGTTTTCTTTAAGACCCCTGAATGCACAGCTGCAGGACCCCTGCCCCAGGAGTGGGAGAGCATCCCGCCACCACCGTCCCCCTGCAAGCCCCACAAAGAGACAGCAAGTTGGGAAACTGCATCACTCTCCATCCTCTCAGAGTGGCAGGCAAGCAAGCTCCATCTGCTCCGAACTGCGTCGTGCAACGCTCCCTTCTGCTGCAAGGAAACTCATTAAGCGTCAGCAGCGTGGGGCTAACGATGTGTAGATGAACACTTCCATCTCTGTCCGCCAGAAGGCTGCAAGCCTGGGAAGTCAGGACGATGGCACACTGCCTTCCTTGACGAGAGTGTTGCAAGGATTAATTAGGAAACACTTGTGATGTGCTTCGGAACTGGAAAGCGCTAAGTGTTATTAATCAGTGTCACGATTTACATAGAAGAACTGCAGAAAATACGAGGGGGTGGTGAGTGGAAAAAATAAATTACCCTGTGGCTTTGATGGGGATAGAGAGCATAGGAGGCGGGTATAGGTCATCCTGACCCCACAACACTACTGCTAATACTGATTTGGGTAAGGGAAGGTCCAGGCTTTTTGCACTACCAACCCAGCCTGCACCTTGGGGACCCACTGAACATGCTGTGATGGTTGCTCTATACCCGGACAGGATGGTCCCTGTTCCCTTTGAACTCTGTTTACTCTGGGAAGAGATCACAAATCTGTTCAGAACCCCCTCTCCATCACAGCCTGGGGCTGCTCCAAGGTAGCACTACCCAGCATAGCCACTTCCACACACAGCACCGCCACAGCAGCAGAGCTGGCCAGATATTTTTGGTTTCTTCACAGACCTCAAAACCAGTGAGTGAAAAAGGGACTTTAAAGTGTCCCATCTGCTCCTCTGGACAGAAATCCGCTGCTTGGAGAGGGTCTTCTCTGTCCCACCAAAGTGGAACTGGAGGAAAAGGAGATCTTTGCTCCCATCTATGGGGAACTGGGAGAAGTACTGCTGGGAGGGAGACCCCCTCCTCTCCTCCAACAGACATTTACTCTCACCAGGAGGATGTCCCACATCCCAGCAGGACAGCGCCAGCCATGCAGGGGTGAATTACAGCTCCTGTTTTACCCAGTACTGCAGTGAGAGGTGCACACCATGCCTTAGGGCTCCAAAGAGAGAGGAGACTGATTGGGCCAACTGGGCAGGAGTTTTGGAGAGGTGGGATGTGGGGGTGCGCAAACAGAATCAGCAAGAGTATTTCAGAAGCAGAGCAGAAGGGCTGAGCAGAAGCAGACACCACCTGGCCTCTACATCTGGCCACAACTGGGAAGAGGTTTCCCTTTAGAGCAGCCTGGAGGGCTACAAAGAATGCTGCTGACCTTGTAAAATCACGCACCAGGCCACAGTCACATGTCTGAGCAGCACAAATACACAGAGCTCTACGAGTCTCACTCCAAACACGACTGTCCACAAGTACAGACCCCTACATCAGCAACTTCTCACACACCTAAGTAGATGAGCAAAGTCAAAACTCCACACAAATAAATCCTATCCTGTTTTTCTGCCTAGGACATGTCTGGAAGTGGGTTGCAGACTCCTCAGATGCGGATAGCAAGCTACAGTTATTTAACATCCTGTTAAAATCTGTGATTTTTCTGAAAACAGGCACTGAGAGGCTGGTCCCTGGCAGCCTGTGCTGACAGGGAGGCTGCTTGGGGCGGTTTGACAGGTCCTGCTCCCCACCTGGCATTTGGAAATAGCCAATTCATCTCTGCACTAATTTGTGTGCTCAAGATTGTGACTGGCTTTCCCTGAATGTCTGCTTAGGTAAAACTCAATGGCTGGATATTTGCAGAAAGCAAACACAGGAGAGGGCACAGCCCAGATCCAGCAAATTCATTCCCCTAAGCAAGCAAATCTTAAGGGGCCTTTTTTTTCGCCTGTGTTTGCCCATTTTTATTTCAATGATTTAGAGCACGTGGGAGGTCAAATTAGCTCCTCGGTAGAGTTCCTTCTAGCCTAGGAAGCCCAGGTTATTCCTCTTTTTCCTCCCCTCTTCCCTTCCCCTCCTTTTCCTCCCCTCCCTCCCTCTGCACTCCCCTCTCATTTTCCCTGATTTTTTTTTCTTTCTTTTTCTCCTTTGCTCTTCCTTTTCCTGGAAACCCCAAGGTTTACAGGACAAGTTCTCCAGGGCCAGCTGGCAGCTGGTCTCTGCCCCTTGCCTGTTCCCTGCCTGCCCACATCTGTAGCTGCTGCTCACCCCACCTGCCCCCGGGGCCTCACACGAAGCCACTGAATTGAGAGTTAATTTGAATTTGAGTTGACAAACTCCAGGCATATCCCATCTGCACAGGCAGGAAACGGCCAATGTGTTAACCTTCCAGCAGGGAGGGCAGGGCAGAGGGGAAAAGCTTTTACCCTTCCCTCCATTTAGTTTAGCTCTTAAAAAAAAAAAAAAAAAAAAAAAAAAAATTAGGGTCAAATAAAATAACGCCTTGGGCTGACCTAAAGCTGAGGTCGAAATTCCCTGAGAGCATCCAGAGGTGTCTGGGAATGGGAACAAAACCCCATCTTGCTGCTTGGGATCAGGGGCTGAAGGCAAAGCCTCCAGGAGGGGAGCTCGGGCTCAGCATTTCTCCCCATATTATCCTACATAGCCCCGTGGACATCTTCTCTCCCCTCACTGCAGCAAGAGAAGCTGCTGCCCCCTCAGCTGCTTGGGAACTCTCACTGCTTTGCTTCCTGCAAAGTCAGTGTGCTTCGAGGCTGCTCTCACCACTGCAGCAAATTAGCAAAAGTGTCCCTCTACAGGCAACAACAGACCCTTGTGTATTTATTTTGGAGGTGGAGGTAGTGCTGTATTTAACCAGCTGTGAAACCAGAGAGCAGTCAAGGCTGTTGCTCTGCGGTTTGCAAGAAGTTGGAGGTGCAAAAGGAACCCATGGAAGTACTTCACATTTCTGAATGAAGAGGTAGAGCTTATAGTAGATCACCTGTCCACACCATGTGGCCACGCTAAGTGCCCTAAGGCTGGATTTTGTGGGCTGCCAAAGCACAACCTTCAACTGCAGGAAAATTTACCAGGGCCAGGGAGAAGCAGATTTTCTGCTTCCATGGGAGATGCTGAGGGCTGGGTGCTGCAGAAAGTTTGAGCCCTGACATCCTCTCTCCTCACCCAGCCTCACACAGATACCTTCATCCTCTCCTTCTCAGCCTCTAACCCCCCACAGATTTTCAATCCTGCCTCCCACTGCTTCTCTGACATTTCTCTTTCAAAGATGGCACTTCCAGCTGATGTTGATTTTTCTATCTCTGCAACAGTGTTTTTAAGCAGAAGCAAGGCATCTGGAATAAAATTAGCATTATTTAGCATTACCCAGCACCAAAGGCACTTGACAGATGCAGAAGAACAAAGATTTGGGCTGTATGTTCAGAGAAAGCTTTCTAATGTGTCCAATACCAAAACAGGGGAAGAGGAAAGCAAGGGGGAGGCTGGGCTCTCCTTCCCTGTGGAGCTGCTCAGCTGCAGTCAGGCTGTCCACACCTGCACTCCTGTATCTGCGGTGGCAATTCCCAGAGAGGGGATTCACCAACCTTATCAGAAAAGCAAATGGTCATTTCTTGGGGCGTCAGGAGCAGCAAGCGAACTGTAGCTTGTACCGACAGTGTTATTCCAGCACCTATTGCCTCATCCATTGCTGCACCACCCTGCAGCTCAAGCATCAGCATCAGCATGAAGATGCTTCCACCTCCATGCCCTAACAGAACCCCTCCCCCCAGCACCCCTGGGGTTATTGGCTTCTATGGGTCACGAGGTGAGGATGCAAAATATGACAGGAAGAGAATTAGGAAAAGCAGGAAGCAGCAAGTAGAGAACTTAGGACCAGATCTGAGGCCCAGCCCGGAATCTACCCTATCACTAATATCTATGCCTGGCTAATTCCCTTTCTGGCTGCATCTCCCACCCACTGGGTACAGAAACAAACCAAGCCCTTGATGCTCCCTCCCTCTGCCACTAATGCCTGTAACGAGGCTTCAGTCAAGCGAAATATTGTGAGAGCTGCAGCTTGTCACCTTCCCTGTGGCCTCAGGCAACGTCAGGTTTTTCAGATGCTCTAACAGAGAACTGTCAAACAAACCCATTCCCTCCAGAGATGCTCCACTCAGCCTCGTTCTTGCACACCCCTTCCTGGTGAGCACATGGCACCACTGCAGGTTTAGGAATGGGATAAACAACCTCTCTCATATCGTCCCTCGTTTGTGTGCTTGCTCTCCCGGGAACGTCGGTAATTGCTTCTTTGCCTTTAAATACCATGCTGCTCCTTTGGCATTTCCTGTTTAAATGTCTCCCGCTTCGAAGATGACATTGTCTGGAGGCGAATGGATTGGGGTGGTGTTTGCAAGGTGCAGTGCAGGACAGCAACGGGCTGCTCTGCCTGTCTGACTTCTCCAGTGGGGAAGGCAGGGTCAGGCTGGATGGCTTTTGCAGCACAGCCATAGAAAGCTGAGTTCAGATCAGGATTTAAGATATCCCACTTCCTCTGTCCTTGGAGGAGTTCCTCCTCTCCCTCCCAAGTGGTTGCAGTTCTCTTAACTGCATCTCCCTTCCCTGCAGGGGGAATAGGGAAGGGAAAGTCATACTCTGATGGTTGGAGCCATTCTGCCCCAGCACAGGCTGGAGCATCCCATTTAGGACTGGGCTGAGAGCTCAGCCTCTGGCATCCCAGCTTATAGAGGTGCTGTGGCCAGGTGAGCGGCCAACCTTTCCAACCCTCTGTGCTCACGGAGTGCTGGATCCATTCCCCAGCTCCCTGCCCTGCATCCCAAGCGTGCAGCCTCCCAGTTACCTACACATCCCATTGGGAAAGGGCCCAGGGTGTCCCATACTGCAGCACACACTTGTGTGCACGGGGAAATGTGTCAGCTTTCACCTCACAGAGTCCTGGCTTTGAGTGCCCCCAGCTCTATAATTCCCAGAGCCCCAAGAAGGATATCCTCAGGATTTTACTTTTACACATTTTGCTTACCATTCTGCAAACAACGGGCAAGCTGAAGAATTTTTGCAAGTAGTATAGTATTAGGGACTGCGATTAGGAAATTTTCTTCCAGGGAAAGTGGAAAGGGAGGGGGTAGAAGGAGGAACATCCTTCCTTATTATTTTTGGGGAAAGTGTAATTATTACCCCTTTGGCCTGTCTGCAAAAGGGATTACTAACGTCCAGCTTCACAGCTGTCAAAGCCCTGATTAATTGAGCTTGCTGTACTGAAATCTCATCTTGTTTGTCTTGTGTTGATGTGCAAATTGAAAACAGAACACAATAAATCTTACAGGCATCCTGTACATCTCAGCTTATCAGCCACCTTCCTCCCACCTCACTGCTTCCAAACAGTCTGGAAGGGTTGAGCCTCTGCTCTGCAGCCACGTTCAGCCTGGAGCTGGGCAGTATCACCTCTGCCGGGAGCATGATGGGGTGAAAACACCCAGGGCACCACCTGCTCTGCGGTCTAGTGGGCGCTCATGCAGGATGTTTCCTCCTCTCCCAGAGAAGAGGCAAATGGGGAGACAAGCTTAGGGAAGTGGTTTGCAATAAGAGTTTGCTTTTTGGCAGGACTTGCCCCCACACCAGGGCTGGCCACCCTTGGGGTGTATATGTGCCCGCTACTCCTCCCAGGCACAGCTGCTTGTGTCTGTACGCAGTAAGGAAGAGAATGTTGCAGGATGTGAATTCATAAATGCTGCCTTGCACAAGCCTGTGGCGGGATTAACCTCAAATAATTTTGGGGCCATGATTCATCCATCCAAAAGCTGTGATGTGCCTGAGCATCAGTGGCTGCACCCCTGGCAGAGAAGCTGAGTCTCATAGCCCCTGGTTGCATCAGCCTGCAGGGTCCAGGAAAGAGTCCCAAGACATTCCTGGTGGGTCTTGCCATAATTCACAGAATCACAGAATCACAGAATAATTAGGGTTGGAAGGAACCTCTGGAGATCATCCAGTCCAACATCCTTGCCAAGGCACTGTCACCTGGAGCAGGTGACACAGGAATCCGTCCTGTTCTAGTACTCTATCACCCTCAATGCACAGAAGTTCTTCCTCATTTTGAGGTGGAATTTCTTGTGGTTCAGTTTACAGCTGTTGCTACTCATTGTGTCACTGGGTACCACTGAAAAGAGTCTGGCACCATCCTCTTGGCACCTGCCTTTGAGATATTTATATGCACTGATGAGATCCCCTCTCAGTCTTCTCTTCTCCAGATTAACCAGCCCCAGCTCCTGCAGTCTTTCCTCATAAGAGAGATGCCCCAGACCCATCATTATCTTTGTGGCGTCTGCTGGACCCTCTCCGGTATTTCTTTGTTGTTCTAGTTCTGAGAAACCCAGAACTGGACACAGAACTTCAGATGTGGCCTTACTAGGTGAAGTAGAGGGGCAGGATCACCTCCCTCGACCTGCTGGCCACACTGCTCCTGATGTACCCCAGGATACCACTGGCCCTCCTGGCCACAAGGGCACACGACCAGCTCATGGTCAACTTGTTGTCTACGGATACTCCCAGGTCTTTCTCTGCAGAGCTGCTCTGTAATAGAATCAGCCCCCAGCCTATGCTGGTACTTGGGCTTATTCCTCCCCAGGTGCAGGACCCTACACTTGCACTTGTTGAACCTCATTATGTTTCTCTGTGCTCAATTCTCCAGCCTGTCAAGGTCCTGCTGAATGGCAGCAGAGCCTTCAGGTGTTTCAACCCCTTCCCCCAGTTTTGTATCATCAGCAAACCTGATGAGCGTACATTCCATTCCTTCATCCAGGTCATTGAAAAACTGGTAGTTGACCCAAAGTGATCCAAGGTGGGAGCAGAGAAGCAAGCTGAAGAAGTACTTAGGAGTTACTCTGCTCTGCCCTGCACATCCCAGCTACAGTATGAAATCCTTGGCTGCAGTCTCAGCACCAGCTGATCTCCTTGCTGAAAATGTGACATGAGTATGGTTTCAAAGCAAGGCTTCCAGCTTCCACTGAACCGGCTTCCACTGTACTTCCACCAGTTCCACTGAAAGACATGGGGTATTTTTGTCTGCAAGGCAACATGCCTGCCCCTTGGTGCTGAATAAATAAATTACTGTGATGGTAAGGAAGATCATTGTTACTTAGAGTGCATAAAGCGCCTGGGAACCCTCCAGGGGAATATGCTGTGATGCACTGAGTGCAAATCATAGGCATTTTTTTACAGGGACATGATATTAAAGAGGAATAGAGTTTTGTGGCAGTACTGGCTCAGAGAGAGAATGCACTGGGATCTGATGGGCCCCATCCTGATATCCAATTCCTGCCCAGAAACAGCTCTGGAATGGATTTAGAGGACTTCCCTGTCCTCTGCTTGGCATCCCACGCCCTGCTGAGTGAGAACTCCAAGGCACAAGCTGTGCTAGGCAAAGTCAAGACACTGTAGAAATATGCCCCCATCCCTTCCCCAGTGAAGTCATTCCTGAAACACACTGGAATGGGATCCCCCTGAGAAGACCCTGCAGAGACTAAAGGCAGGTGAAAGACAATACTCTAATTAAATGCCCTATCCCTGTGGCTTTAGCTGATGCTCACAGAATAAAAACAAGTGGAAAACTAGCAAGAACACTGTGTTTACCATTTCTCATTGTATAATATGCAATGTTTTCTCAGCATGTCTTCAGGAGACAAGCAGCTGGAAGCCCAGGCTGGATGAAAAGAGAGACAGAGCAAGGTGTTAGGCAAAAAAATGCTGGGGAAGTGGGGGGAGAAAGGTGTCCCCTCACAGACACCACATAGCACCCTATGGTGTTCACCCTAACAGGAGGAGAAGCTGTCCCCATACCCACCCTTACAGTGGCTGTTGTCAAAGGCGCTGGGGCAGCTGGTGCTCCTGATCCCTTCTAGTGAACTTAAATCTCCTTCCTATATTCCCCTTTTTTCAGAGATGTCAGGAGGGATGGAGTGGATTGGCCAGGCCATTTGCTCTTCTCCCCTGTGGAACAATCTTTTGTCCCTTTATTATTTCCTGGACATGGTTTAGGCTTCCCTTGCCATGCAGCTGGGCTGTGCCCTCCATGGAAGATCCTCCTGGGTCCTCTCCAGGGTGGGGCTCCTCATCAAGAGGCTGAACCAGCTTCTCCAGATCAGATGTGCACCTTTGCATTCCCTCTCTGCATGAGCTTTTATCCTTCCAGCAACCTGCAACATGGGGACAAAGGTGACCATCCTTGGGGAGAGCAGTTTGGCAGCCAGGGATCTGAGGTCTGCAGCAAGAAACCAGGCCACAGGCAGGAGCCTGGAAGGAGACTGGAAAGGGCCTGCTCCTGTGAGCAGGAAGAAAAGTAGTTTCTGGAGACCCCAGAGGACTCCTCTCAGTCCCTGGCCCCTTTAAGGCAACTCCCCCTCACGTGTTGTTTGTGCGGGTCTGCTGGGAACTGCATCACACTGAAGCCATTAGATCTATTTTCTGTAGCTGAATAATTTTAATTTTCTAGTCAGTTACCTTTTAGGTCTCGCTTTTCTCTTTCTTTGTGTCTTAATTGCCTTTTCCATATACTGGCGCTCCCCTGACATTCCCTCCCCTCTCCAGTGTGCCTGCTCTCCTCCCCCACCTCCTCCCTTCCTCCTTTATGTCTCCTCATGCCTAGCTTTCCCCCAGCCTATTGCACCTGTCCCTCTCCAACTGCTCTGCATCACCCCAGAAGTGCTGCAACCACACAACATGTTGTGCTAAGGAGCTTTGTCCTTCCTGGCAGGAGAAGGACCCTGGGATCAAGGATCCGGCCAGCTAAACTGCAACTGCATGTATCCAGACTGAAGGCCGCTCATGTCAGGTCTCAGCAGCTTCCCTCCTGGTACTGATTAACTTTGGAGACATCTTTTTCCAGTTCCTCAGACCCAGCCCCTTCTCCAAGGAGTCCTGCCATATCCCAGCTGGGAGTGCAGGCATCTTGACTCCAATTTCTCTGATGATGGTGGAAGAAGCAACACCCAAACAGCATCAGAGCTGCATGGCACATCTAGAAACGCAGATAAGCTGTTGTGAATAAATTTCTCCCAGCAGCTGGAGAACACCTGTCTTGTAGATACATGAAACCACAGAGAATGGCATTTTGTGCATGCAAGAAAGCAGCACACAGCACACCATGCTGCCAGGATGTGCTCAGGGAGCTGTCTGCAGCCTGTGCCCATGCTTAGCACCAGCCACTGGACACTGGACATCTGGAAAAGAGTTGGAGGATGAATGGCTGAAGTACAGTGTCAAGTTCCCCACAGGAGAAAGAGGCAATGGAGGGGCACTACCTGTCCCTGACAGGCTGATGGGCTCAGCACTGCATTACTTCCTCCTCCTGCCTTGGCTCAGTAGGTTTCCCCATTCCAATCCCAGCTGGGGGCTTCTGGCACCATGTCCTGAAACCAAGGGTTTGCACATGCACAGCAGACCCTGCATCCTCCCCACCCCCAAGGAGATGATAGTGGCCTCACATCATGCCCCGGGCTCTGCCATTAGCAGGCAGGTTTGCTGTGCACATCCTGCTCAGTCACTCCAGAGGCAAAAGGAGCATCCCTACTTGGGGTGGGGCTCATTTGGATGCTTTGTCCTACATTCGGTGTCCAGTCTCATGCTAAATGCCATCCCTTTAGAGCTACCTAAAAGACAAGAGGTCCCTGTTTGTTCAAGGGCACTGGGCACCATGTGGTGGCACTGGCTGAGCGCTGCACAGGAGGCAGCCAGTTCCTGAGCTGTGTGAATTGCCCTGCTGGGCAACGCGCTTCCTTTCCTTTCTTTTGAGGAATCTCTCACAGCATGGCTCAGTTTTTCTTTCTGCAGAGGCTCAAAGCAAATGAGATCAAACCTCAAGCACACAGGGTCCCAGAAAGCCGTCTGCCAGCAAACCTGGGTGTGGAGCCGACCGCATTCCTGGTACAGGGAATCAAAGGCGGCAGCTGATACAAAACACAGTGCTGAGGTCAGGGGTCCCTTTGCTGCCAGAAAAATGGGACAAAAGGAAACAGCAATAATCAGATCACTCAAGAGCCTCGTTTGTGTTTCACCTGGTTGCAGGGCTCCCTTCCTTGCAGCACTCCACTGTCCCCGCTTCAGTGACCATGGTTAGGAGTACAAGGGATCGGGAGCTGCAGGGAGACAGGGGTGCTGAAAGGTTTCCCCAGAGCTGAAAGTGAGGGGACAAGGCAGGGCTGCTGAGAGGAAGGGACAAGGAGCATTTGGAAAGCCAAGGGAGGAGATAGAGGCATCAGCCACCCTCGGGCAACTGGCAGCAGCGACCTGTTGCATTTCCAGCCTCTCAGACCAAGGAGGATTGGGAAATGTGCTTCAGGTGACTTTTGGAGGAAATCCTATACTAGAGATACCAGGCTAGGCATGGATCCTCAGGGTCAGAGCCTGCCCTTTGGAACCTGCCTTCCCTGAGCAGCCTGAGCTGTATGCAGTCTGCTGTTTTACAGAGTAGAAAAGCAAGACCTGACATCTCTCCACTGGTAATAAACAGGGAGCTTATCTCTGCCTTGCACTTTGCTCCCAACAAGGCCTTTGACACCCTTGTGCATGCAGCCTGTGAGACAAAAATGTCACATGGGTTTGTGGCAATCCTTATTTCAACTGTGAAAGTGACACCCCCAGCACCATGAGACCCGTCTATGTGCAGCACCCAGGGCTTGCTCAGCCCTCCCGTTTGCCCAGGAGAGACCTGTGGCCGCTGCTGCGCCTGATTAGTTTTGCTTTCCTTGCTAATAAGGGACCTAGCAGTGAATTCTTACAGCGACCATGCGGTGGGCAGGGATGCTGCAGAGCAAATGACAGCCTGTGGGTCAGGGTGTGTGTGGGTGGAAGACAGGGGGTGGGATGACACTGTCTGCACAGGCTGTGCTCAGGTGAGAAGTTGTGATGGATGAAGGAGTGTGTGTATGCACAGCAGTGCTGGGGAGGATCACTGTGCCCAGGTGATGGCATACAGGAGGCTGTGTCTCTGTGTGCTGCTCTGTTTGTTTGAAGAAATGCATGAGAGAGGTGAGGTGTGGCTGTGTGTGACAAGTACAGCAAAACATTAAAGCAACAGGCTCTGTAGGCTGCACATGTGTGTTTGGGTGCAAAGAGATGCTCTGGCAATGTGTTCACTGAGTATGGTTGTAGGACAGGGAATGTGAGTGACAGCTTTTGCATACACGGTGTGGGAGATGGTGTGAAAGGTTTTTGTTAGGTGTCTGTGCATGCCTTGGGATGTGGATGTGTGTGTGTGTGTGTAGCAGTTGTGCCTGTGCACCCATACAGCAACACATGGGGAAGATCTTAGTCCCCCCTAGCCCTCCTTGGCAGATAGGATGGGGTAAACCAGAGGCATCACTGTCCAAATGCTACATGGGGCATTCTGTCTTCTATTCCTTAAAAATAGGTATCATTTTATACTCCAACACTGGCCTCATTTCTAAACCCTATTAAAAAAAAAAAAAAAAAAAGAAAAAGAAAAAAGGCCAGGAAGAATCAAAAGGCAAAGCCAACAGGGAAGTGCAGCCCTCTGAAGAGGACACGTCTCATCTGAACACAGCACTTCAGACACAGCTCACGAGCTCTGTTAAGCAGTGGACATCTGAGTGCTTTGGCTTGTGCAAGAGCTGATTTGTATCAGCTCCCATCGTTCACCAGAGAGCCAGCGCTTCACCCTGAGAGCCCGTTCATCTGGGTCTGCTGGGGCAGGACAGGTGCTGTTGACTAGTCAGGGTTTTATAGTCCCTGCACCCCCATCTCCGGCTCTTCTCCCCAGCCCAACAGTTAACTATCCTCCTAGAACCCAGCTAAGCCCAAAAACTCTTTGTGAGAGGCAGATAAATAACACAGCCACAGCCTGGGATCCTGCACTGCTGGAGACTGAGGGGGTGTCACTGAGGGCACAGTGAATCACTCAGCGTCCAACACCAAGCTGGCTGCTGTCACAAAGGCTGATTCCACATAGCTGAAATAGCACCCTGTATGCCAGGAAATGTTAGGAGAGGGCTCCCAGCACATGGACTTACCTGCTGGTGACCCCTTAAAGCCCTCTGAATTGTCTGAAAGGGACCTTGCAGCTGCCAAAGTGATGTAGGCATCTGGATGAGGGCAGCCAGAGGTGTGTCTGGGAAGGCTGTGTCAGCAGTTGCAGTGACAGGAGCAAAGAGAAGGAAGGATAGGAGGACTCATCCTTTCCGAGGCCAGTATGGGGCACAGGTCTGTACCTGGGGTGGTGGGACCGTAGAGCAGAGCAGCATGCATGGGTGTCCTCAGTGCAGGAGTAGGGAGATTGGCACAATTAAGGGAAGGAGAAATGAAGTCCTTCAGGGAAATGGTTCATTTGACTCATTTCATCCACTGCTGGTGGAGACGAACGACTCTCTAGGCTGTTCTTTTCCCAAGGCAGGCATTCAGTCTCATACTGCCCTGCTGCCCTGTTCCCTTGCCCACCCCACATAAAGGCACTCTGGGATCAGGGTGGAGAAAGGCACAGGGCATCCTACCCATCCTCCCTCCTCTTGCAGTGCCAGATCCACGGGCACTGCCACCAATCCCGTGAAAAACTCTGCCCACACCAGTCCCAGTCACATCCCTGATGCTCGTGCAGTCAGTGGTGTCATTTAAATATCCTGGGCAGGGCAGATTCTGATTGCTTTTATTATCAAGATACTCTGCCCCTCTGATTTCAAGAGACCTCCTGCAGGTTTTTCCTAATATTGCTGGAAGAAGAGCTTAATCCACAGGCTGTATTGCGACTCTGGAATATGCTCGGCGTTCCCGTATTCCTCCGGTGTACACACACCCACCTAAACGCTAATGTCACCCAGAGGCCGGTATGCGCAGCGCATCGCAAAGAGGAAGCAGCCGGTGCGGAAAAGTCTGCCACTTGCTTTCATCGAGCAGTGGATAATGAACTGTTTTTGCAGCCTCCCAGCAACTTCCCAGGGGTTTTTTTGCAACTAAGGAGCCAGTCATTTTCCAGCGGGAAAGGGTCAGCCCCAGAGCAATTCCACTTCCACATATAAATAGCTGTTTTTTGGTTTATTGCTATTTGTCCTTGGGATCCTGAACACAGGTATCAAGAGCAGCAGGTGAGAGGGGGTGTCTGCTCTCTGGGTTACTGCTTTCCCAAACATTGTTCAGACTTACAGTGCATGTCACAATGATGGAACATGAGACTTTTACAAGTCTCTTAGCTTTTAAAGGGAATAACACAAAGGGAAAGCCTGGAGCGTGAACACTGAAACCAGGCTCCCTATCCAGAAGTTAGTCAAGGAGCCCATGTCCCTCATCAATAATCCCAGTGAACCCAAGGATGCGAGTGGGAATGGAGATAACCTGCAAAACAGTGAGAATGGTTTGCTCTGCATCAAAGCACATACCAAAAGAAACCTGATATGTCAAAGGATGAGATCCTTTTGGGGCCAAATGACCTGGGAGAAGGGTCTGAGGGACAGAAATAGCTTGAAGCAATAGAGTCTAACTTGGAGAAGTCTGAGCTTCATTTTCAGAAATGGGCGGAGCCAGTGCCTTTCCTTTTCTCCCTCTGAAAAACAGATGTTTTCACAGGAAGGAAATGTTGATTTCTGGCCCACTTTAGCATCTCTTTGTTCAAACATGCTGCTGTTTTTCCCTGGTTCATCTGCAGGTGCCCTCAGCTGCAGTGTCCAAACCTAGACACATCTCAGACAATGCAGAATTGCAGCTTTCAATGGCTTACATCCAACATCCAACATTTATGCATCCCAGGAGGTGAGCTGCCCTTTTTGCTAAACCATCACACTATTGACTCATGCTAAGTTAGTCATCCATCTGAACCCCCTGATCCTTTTCTGCCATCCTGCTGCCTCTCCAGGCTCTCCTGTCTATGCATTCATGCATTCATTTATCCCTCCCAAATGTGGCACCCTGTGCTCCCTGTACTAAATTTCATCTGGCTGATTCCAGACACTCACTCTGATCCTTCACCGTCATTTTGAATTCTGAGCCTGTACTCCAAAGTTCTTACAGCACCCTCATTAATACACAGCCCTGGACTTATTTAGCAGATGCTGATATCAAAATGCATATGATTATTTCCAGTTAGCAAAGAAGTGTATCTCTTTAGCCAGCAGGAATGTTTTCTCTCTTTTACAAATGCCTTGGAAAAAACCCTTCAACTGCTATCACACTGATAAAAATCCAGTGTAATTACTATTGACTCTAGCACAGATACTTCAAATTTATTTTGGTAAGTATTTGAGAACAGTCAGGCTCATTCTTGTCATGCACCCAGCAGCTGGTCATAACAAGGGTCTACAAAATGCCAACAATAGGTGGAGCTATTTACCCCACTCCCCAGTGAGGAATAACTATCCTTCCTTTTCTTCTTTTCTGTGTTCCTGTCTAAGCTGTTTGCAGGAGAGCTCTCTAAAATGGACTGGGGGGGGCAGAGGGGGTGGAAAAAGGACATCAAATTATAGAATAAAGAAAAAAAACACCACTAATAAAAAAAAAAAACACAACCTAACTCTGGAGATGTTACTTGGTAAATCGCAATCAGCTGCTGCTCGGAAAAAATGAGGCTGGTAAAAGAGCTGAGCTCTGCCTTGGAAAACCTGACGAGATAACACAGGCTAAGGGATATCTCTTGCTATAGTTGCAGAAGATTTAAAATTTATTTCTTTTAACACAGACCTATTCGTGGCAAACATGCCAGCAATGCCTGAGCAATGGTTCTCAGTGTTCGGTGCCTTGCCCTGACTCTGCAGAAGTGAGAGTTTTGATGAAATAGTGGTAGCTGAAGGCAGAGAGCAAGAAGTACCAGTTGAGAAGCAGTACAGAGGGCTTGTGCACTGGAAGAGCCCAGCTCAGCACTGAGGTTTGCTGGCATGGGCCCTCTTTTGCCAGTGTTTGGGTGTTCATTAAAGATGTAACAGCCACTCAGCTCAGGGACTTCCCGAGCAAGATTTAATTCCAGTGTACTTATGAACCTCTCCATTCTATAAAATTGTCCAGCCTCCCCTGCCATGTAAGTGTTTAGCACCCATGACCAGAATGCTGAACATCCACTACCTATTGCTGGAAATATTACTTATTTATTTTGGAACCTGGCTCTGTTTAGCTTCATCCAGTGGATCCTCAGACCAGAAGAGACAGCTTGCCCACCTGATTCATGCCTTGAATTCCTGAGGAATTCCCTTATTCCCCTCTCACATCCTGTGAGTTTGCCCATCCGTGCTACAAACCACAGGTAGGGACTAGTCCATTACACTTATCTCACAGGCTGGTGTTCCTGTAATTAGCAGCAGTAGGAAGGCTGCCATTGGGAACGGGATTAATTAGCCTGGCGGAGAGGACTCAAAAAGCATCGGGCAGAAACCAGAGAAACCAAGGGGAATGCATGCCCTGGAACACAAGGCTCTGTGTGAGAGAGGCCAGAGCCTGGCTTGGCCGCCCAGGATGCCCTGGTACATCCTCAACACCGTTCAGGGAGCAGGAGAAGGAACATTTCTGTGCTACACAGTGCCCACACAGCATCAGCTAATTCACCCAAGGAGAGGAGGACTGGCCCAGCTGAGCATCCCATGGGGCACTGAGAGAAGAGGATGGGGAAATGAGAAAAAAAAAAAATCCAGGTGGTGATGGTCAAGTGTGGACACTGACTAGCCCATGGCAGGTGAAGACCAGAGAAACTGAGTGAGGTGCCAAGTAGTGATTCAGAATATATTAGTGCTCCTGTGTTCAGAGCACCAACCCCATGGGACACAGCTGAGAGATGGTCTCTGTGTCAGGCCAGCCAAGGAGCATTTGTGGTCCCCCCTGCTCAGGTAAGGGATAGGGAGGCAGGAGGGCCAGAGCTGTGTCTTTGCAAGGTCTCGATGGCAAGATCCTCCTCCCACCATGACAAGTTCCTCCCAGAACAGACAAAGCCATTCCAGATCCCACTGCACAGCCCCATACACCATCTGACCCCCTCACTCACGCTATGACAGGAGACCCACATCATGCATCAGCCATAGGAGCATGAATGTTGCAGGTTGGAAAGGGAACCCTAATCCTGCAGGCTGGGATGAGGGGACATCAGCAGAACTGTCACTGCTTACAAAGACAAAAATTGCACCCCCAAAATCCTTCCCCACTGGCTTCACAGCCTTCCCTGTCTTGCTCGTCTTTTTCTCTCTTTCTGACAGCACCCAAGCACAAGGGGGAGGGGGTATCCCTCCAGCACACACTCCAGAGAGCTCCTTTCATTCTGCATTAAAAAGGGAAAGAAGAAAAGGCAGAGCAAACCTGTCTCGCACGTAATCTGCTGCACAAATGCCAGCTCTCAGCAATCGATAGCAAACGCTCCCGGAGGGCTGTTTTCATTTCATAATATTTATTGGGTTGCTTTATTGTCAGAATCATTACAGTTCAATGTACTGCATGGATTTTATGCCAACTGCGCTTAGTTTGTCTTGGTTTTAGCACTCCACATGCTTTATGTTGGGGCCATGGTTGCACCTGGGTTGGGACTGCTCCTTGTGCAGGGTCCTCTGTGTGACATGGGGCAAATTACCACCTCTCTCCATGTCTCTATTCCCACTGTCCCTGGACAAACCGTGGCTTGTTGAGCTATCCATATGCTCCCAGGGCAGGGATGATCTCTGCATGTACAGCATCTCTTATAAATGAGTCCTGATCTTGGTTGACCCACTGTATGTGAAGCAATCAAAGCAACAGAGCCCAAAACATGAAATGATTACAAAGAAACTATGAGCAAGGGAGTGATGGGAGGAGGAGGGAATGGGGTTAGAGAAGGAATTACTAGCAGCAGCTGGGGTTAAACACAACATCTTCCACGGGAGGAGTCCTGGTGAGAGGGGATGGGATGGGAATCAGACCAGGTTAGCCATTAATGGAGAAGCTGCTGCACTCCTTTTGATGCAGATACTCTGCAGATACTCACTGATGCAAATTCAGGGCTTGACTGAGTGCCGGTCGTCAACATGTAAACATGACCCAACCAAAGCAGTAATTCGGAAGCCACTTCCAGTTCCCATTCCATTGCCACCACTTCCTTGTTTCTCAAGGCTGCCTGGAGATTAGGAGGTGAAGAGGAGGAGACCAAAAGGCTCCCCTATATCCCCAGTCCTCCCCTAGAACCACTGGGCACAGGAGTCAGCACGGACCCAGTGTAACAGCAAGAGCCCTGCCCTCCCTGCAGGCAGCTCCCTGGACAAGATGGTCTCTTCTCATAAGATGGTCTGTTCTCCTTGCGGAGAAGGGCCCTGGGGCATAAGGAGTGTCCACATCGCACTTCAGGAGCTCAGGCCACAAAGAAATACTGGACTCTAGGGGAGGACTGCCTCGAGACACAACAGTCTGGGGGTTGCCTGCTTGCCCACATCCAGTTCAGCTGCTAGCCAGGATTGGCAGACTTAGGGAAAGTCTTGGCCAGGGCTGCCTCCAGCCCCCAGATATCTGGGAAGAGGTTGATGGCTTTCTTGGGGATAAATTCTCCCCTGGGCATTGTTTGAGGCTGAACCCAGCAGGAATGTCAGGAGGAGCAGAGAAGGACAGGATGCCAAGGCTTTCCCCAAGGTGGGGGCTGGAAAGAGAAGCAGACAATTGACAAGCAACAACAGCATCTCCCCTTCAGTAGGTATTCAGTGCTCACATTCTGTGGTAGCACAAACCTGGGCTGTAAAAGGAGCCCTGGCACCATCTCATGTTCCACAAACCCCTGGGAATGATCTGAGGTTCGTCAGGTCCGAGAGAGGAGCAAAGAGAGGAGTCACCGCTGAGACACCCACACTGCTCCCGGGCACACAGATCCCAACCCAGTGCTGGGGCATGTCAGGGTCCCTCGGCACAGCACAGGGCAGCTCCCATCCCTACTCCAGCTATCACTGCTAACTTTGTGATCGTGCATGTGTTGGGAGTTATTATGCCAGCACATAAGCGGTTCACTTGCATCTCGCTTTTTTCAATTACTGCCTGCACGCTGCCTTCCCAATTGCCTGGCAGGCCTTGACTCACCTGCCTACTGAACATAATTTGTTTTTAATGTATGGTTCTGGCAAATTTTCTCTTCCTCCCCTCCTTTACCTTTTTTTTTTATTATTTTCTTTATTAAAAAAAAAAAGAATTTTTTTTTTCCAGCTCACATTTGTAATTAATTCCTAAGCTGACAGCGTCTCAGCAGAGCAAGGAGGGCTGGGCTAGGTGTCCTCAGGGAGGCAGATGCTTAGCACCTACAATTAACCTTGTGTGCAAACCCATCCCCAGAGAACAGTGGCACATCTAAGCATGAACCTCTCTCTGAGGATGCATTCAGCCCTACCACACCTGAATGCCTACTGTGGCTGTATCAAGCTGTTCAGCTTGCCTCTAGTCCAGGGCTGTCAAACCTCTACAGGCAGAGCGAGCTGTCATACCATCTCTGATGAATTCCTTTAACTACAGCTTCACTTTTCCTTGCCTGGCTTTTCCACAGCTTTTGCAACTCAGCAGGGTCTGGAGGATGAATCGCACGATCCTTCCTGAGGTTCAGCAGCTGCACCAGGTCCCCGGTTCTATCTGCAGGGTGGGAACATGCTCTAGAGAGGCCACTGATCGTTGGAGACACACAAACTGCTGCCCTCACAGCAGCAGGTCCTTACCTGAGACAAAGCTTTTGGCCACAGGCGCTGCTGGTGAGACCCTGTAAGGCCAGGGACAGTCGCACTGACAGCAGTGCTGGGGCTGTATCACTCCCCAGGTGCATGTGGGCTTTCCAAGGCACAACTCAGGGCTCCCAAGGAGGACAGTGAAAGGATGTGGGCTGGAAACACATTGCAGAGTTTTTAACGAACTCTCTAATTGGTGGCAGCAGCTCAGTTCCTCCAGGGCAAGGGGGTATTTATGATCACCATGCTTATACTCTCTCATGTTGCTGAGTGGTAATTATTGTGGCTTCTCTGTCCTGGAGGGGCTGAAGTCTCATCTGGAAAACCACAGCTCTTCCCTGAGGAAGAGGGATCCCACCAAGGTTGTACCAAACAGGATGGGAGCTGCTGAGCTGCCTCATGGGCAGCCCCTCACTCAAAGACCCCCAGGTGATGTTCATAGCTGAGGCACTACAGAGCCCTTCATGCTTCCAGCCCACCCAGCTAAGCAGGCAGGGCTCAGGAATGTGAATACTGCACTGGAAACTGCCTCATATCACTCTTTATCCTGCCTGTACCTCTGTCCTCACCTAGGGGTCTCTAATGAAAAAGATGCTCCATTTGCAGCCAAGAGAACTATTCGAGCACCAGCAGGATGGGATACTGATTTATGCAGAAATCACTGTTTAAATCCACTGCTGTGCATGCTAGCCAGGACACAGCAGGGCTATGCTGACCTCCTTCCTTACACCCACCAAAACCTTTACATTTTCAAGAAGGTGCAGTAGCCAGAGACCCCCAAAACACCTTCATACAGCTTCTCAGAAGAGCAAGGGAAGAAACAACAACAAAATTTCCTTCCAAAAAGCAAGTCAAGAAGGGAAACAGCTGCTCCTAATGACCTGATCCATCAAGCTAGCACAGGCCCCATCATTTGCTTTCTAAAAGCTCCTGATCATCAGTGATTATAAAACCTGGCCACATGCATTTTGATCACGCACAATCAAAGCTGAGTGCAGCTGAAAGAGCCATAAAAGCCTGTGCCGAGCAATTGGTATGGAGCCCTGGCTGGGGGTCAAGCTGGGAGCTGGCTGCCCACAGGCTGAGTTCCTGCCCTTGCCAGCCTGCAAACAAACAGCTTGCTTTGGAGCTGAATGTAAAAGAGGAGAAACACTGTGGATATCCATGGGGTTTCATTGACAAGAAACATAGAAAGTTCTTGGGAAATGGCCTCGAGCAACAGGCTTCCCTAGATCACTAGTATACGTGACCTGCAGGAGGGAGTAAAATGCATCCCAGGCGATGGAACTGATCCCACATTACACACACAAACAGTAGCAGGTGAGGCTCAGAAATTCCTCCTTATAACCTGTCATGACACTACAGGTAGCCCTCTTTTGCCTGGCCTGAACTGCAGTGTTTTGCTTCCAATTGTTCTCTTTCTGATGAAAATGTTTTGGTTTTCAATCAGAAATATTTTGCTGGAGAAATGGGAGTCCAACTTTCAGTGTAAACTTGCTGGCATTTTTCATGAGGGTTAAAGCTGGTGCATGTGTGGAGAGATCCTCAGGGCAGTCACTGAGAAAAAAATTCCACCCTCTCAACTGTATTTGCTGCCAGGACAGTACAGGCTGGAGAACACTCCATGAAGCATGGCCTGTTTTGGTCACTGGATTATTTGAGGCTAATGAGTTAATTTGTTTCATGCTTAAAGCCTTGTCTGTAAAACCAACTTAATGCAAGGTATAAAATTCACTTAGAAAAGGAGATCTGCATCCACAGCTTAGTGAAAAACCTGGCAAGTAGTGTGGCAAAATGAGCATGGTGCTGCCTGGGCATCTAGTCAGTGCAAACGCAAATAAGATCACAGTAATTACTGAATCATAAAGAGATGTATATCAGTCAATTAAATAAGTAGTTTGAGGCATGCTGGTGGAAATGAGGTCTGTGTTGTGACTGTGGATCAGAGGCTGCTCAGGAGCTGGGTGTCTGGCTGCAGTGAGACACCCAGGCACGGTTGCTGCCTTGATTTTCTATTCCTGGTGTTGTGCCCTCACTTTTATGGGCCAGGTTAGCCCCACTTCTGCTGAGAGAAGGCTCAGGTTTGAAATGGAAACCTGCTCTGGTGCTGATGTAGGACTGAGACCACGGAGAAGAAATGATAAAGATTTGCAGCTCCTTAGGATGGGCTCCCTGCGTTTCAGAAGGTGTTTGATGCAGCTCAGAAGTCTGATTTTTCCAGCATTTCATCTCATCTTGTTAGAGCTTCCAGATGTGCTAAAGACCGTCCTGTCATTTCAAGATCGCACCACATCTGCTGCATTGCTGAGTGCTGGGAGGAGACAAGCAGAGCTGAAATGGGCAGGCAGAAGAGAAATTCCAGCAGCATTCAAGCTCTTCATGCATTTTCACTACGTGGATGTGCAATGCTGGGTTGGATCAGAGCACTGCAGCTCTGGCTCTCAGCCTCCCCCCTACCCCATGCCAGGCTCTGGCCAAGCACTGTCTTCCCTGCAAGGGAGGAAAAAAAGTTGCCCAAGGTCATGGAAGGAGCCAACATGGAGGCTAATTCAGGAATACTAACACATCCTTTAATTAGTTCTTTGTGCATGTGCCCAGGAGGCTGTGAGTCCCCTCCCCCAAGCAAGGAAGAGGAGAGGAGTTAACAATGGGGTGGTGAGGCCAGTACTTCATGCTCAGGGTTGTCACTTCCCCTTCACAGTGCCAGGCTCCCTGCCTTTGGGCTCAGCCTAGTGATGAGGGCACAGAGTGCCTGCAGGGTTAGCAACGCCTTCAATTAGGAGTTAATGCATTTGACTCCCTGGGCTTGATTATTTCGGTGTGATTAACGGGACCTGTAGGATGCCACTGCAGACACAACATCAGCTGTTCACTGGCTGCTCTAAGCCGTGGGTAGCAAGGCAGATCTGACAGTGTTGTCTCTTCTCCGTTTTGTGGAGGTTGCGATGCTGGGAGTGACCGCGGGCAGCCAGGAACCCCAAGCTCCTGCCCTGAGCTGAGCCCAGCACTGCCCAGCTGGGCAAGGGGACTAACTGCTTCTCTAGAACAGCTGATGGGAGCTCCTACCTCCTCCTGGTGGCTGATTCCCGTGCTGTGCTGCCCATATCAATTGGGAAATGTCCCCTGATGTCTTACCTAAACTTTCCCTGCAAAGTGCCTGCAATTGGTTTTGTCTGTGCTCAGCGGAGGTGATCTCTGCTCATTCCAGTGCACTTTGCAGCTCCTTTTTATGTAGCTGAACACCTTCCTCCTCTGCCTTCTCCTGCTCTGGATTAAGCTGTCTTTATTTTTGCAAATCTTGCTCAAGGCATGAACCCCCAAAAAGGACTTCTGCAAGGTCCTGCTTGACGCACAGAACTGTAACAGAAAATGTGGCAGGAGGGAGATGAGAGGATGATTTCCAGCTGGTGCTGCCTCTCCATCTCTTCAGGAGATGTTCCCAACATACTGGTGCAGAGCAGAGAGGATGCCAGGACACCTGAGAGTGGAGACTAGCTTCTGGCACCCTCTCCTTTGCAGTAAAATGCTCAGAGTTCAGCAGCTGTTCCAGAGCCATCCTGAAATGTTAGGACTGTCATTAGCGTGATTGAAGCTCTAACGAAATGACATTGAATGACCGGCAGACCTGGTCAGCATGCTGTAGGAGGCACCTGGTGATATATAAAGAGCTTCAAGTTTCTTCTGAAGAAGCAAATCTTTTTCTTTTTCTCTACATATATCTGGCCCCAGGAGGATGTTTGAGCAGACTGAAATTTCAATCCTGAATGCATTTGCCTCCACTCAGAGCTTCCCAGACCTGAGAAAACTATGTCTAGTTGGGTAATGGCTGCATTTTTCATGTTGGATTCTAGTTTTTGTCTGTGGAGAAAGCTTATCTCCTGTCTAAGGATATTAAAATCACAGCAGCACACTATCATCCCTGTGGGGGTCTCTAATGTACCCTGTCTGGGTCCCACCATTGTTCCCAGACCCAATGTGTTGATGATGACTTGAAATGCAGGTGAAAAGCAAATTCATGTCATTTGGCTCAAAGCTGTGGTCTCACTCCTCTGTGGCTCTTCAAACTTCTCACGAGGAAAAGTAGGTCAGTATTTTTCCATCCTGTTGTCCTGTTTGGGGGACAGCCTGTGGTGTCCACAGAAGGAACCAAGGCAACAGTCAGTCGGCTTTAATGCACCAGAAGTCTGCACCTCTGCTGGGAAATCTGTCAGAAAACGTGTAAAGATCCCCAAACTAAATTGGTTTGAAATGTGTTTTTTCAGGCTGTGTGGGAAATAAATGATTTGATCTGGCCAGGCTGGTGAACAGCAGCAGCAGGACATGAGCCGCAAGCTTAGAGGGAAAAACCCTTGGAGGGGGCTTCCAGCAAATGTGGCATTCCCAGGGGTACCCAGGCCCTGGCTGTCCTGCTGTCCCACCTCCTCTGCCCAGCACCTCCAGCACACAGTGAGATGCTGGAAATGGTGGAGCCATGAAAGCTGCCCCAGCTGTGGAACAGCTGGATGTGGGCAGCACCCATGGCAGTGCAGGGGAGCGTTTCCTCCTCCGGGACAGGGGCTGTGGTGGGAAAGGTGCCCTGCCCCGTTGGTACCCACCAGTGTGCTGTACCACCACAGCCCTGTCTCACCTGCCCAACACCCTGCCGTGGTGCACGTGAACACCCACAGACTCCAGCCAGCATGATCCAAAATGAAATTCGGCTTCAACCAAATTCCTCCATTGGCATGGACTGAGACGGTGACAGCAGTGGCACAGATGGGAGGTGGACTCTGATATGGGCTAATGAGACCTCCAGAGAGGCAGGCCTCTGCTTCCACGAGCTGGATATCTGTGTGGTGTCCCCAGGCCAGACCAGAGGACATCCGGCTGGAGAGCCATGAACACCCCTGACCTGTGAGGAGGGGTAAAAGCCTGCAACAACACATTCCCCTTCTGTCCCCATACAGAGCAGTTGGGTGCAGATCATCTCCAACACATCACCATCCATTTTTCACTCCTTGAAATTGAACTAGATGTTTCCAAAGTCCCTGGCTTAGCGGCACATCCCTGTCACAAAAGCTTTAATGATGCCCTGCCTAGGGGATGACACTTTGAAGGTACGTGGCCAGAGTCTACATCTTTCAGTGGCAGGCTCTGCAATTTGACAAGCTGCCATACCTAATTGCTAATTAATTAAGATTTTTGCATATGCAGTTTAAATCAGCTGGCTGCAGCCGCCGACAGGACCCAGACAGCTGACAAACATCCCTGATGCACCACAAAAACATCTTGGTTCCTCTGCTCAGTCAGGTGAAGCTATTTTAATTCAGCCATTGGCAGGAAGTATTTCAGAAGCGCTATGGAATACTACAAATAAATAATAAACCTTAAAAATCCTAATCCATGGGAATATTTGAGATTTTAGGAATATTTCCCATCTTGTAGTGAGACAAAAATTTGAGATCTTTCACCTTCTTACTGGTAATAAGAAGCTGGTAGTTCCAAGGAGGAAGGAAGGAAAGAAATGTAAATTGTTTTGATCATTTCCAGTAGTTTCATGCTGGTCTCAATTTACTTGTTTGTTTCTCTAAAGTTATTCCAATGTTGAGATGGGACCATTCAGATTCATCTGTAGCTCTCTGGTTTGGAAATACCTTGGCAGGCAGTTTCATTTTAATAGCCATTGTTGCTTTTGCCCCCAGAAATTTCTGAGCTGGGAAAGTTGTTTTTTTGTGACTGACTTTGCTCTGCAAATAGTTTTGGTTTTGCTGAAGCAGCATTCTGAGCAAATGCAACGTTTGAAATTCCAGATATGTGGCCTGTAAGTGTATTTCTGTCTGTGAATACAGACATATTTTTGTGTGTTTGCTCAATTGTGTTTATTTTAGGCAAGAAATTGAGGATTTAATATCAACTAGTTGCACAGAACAAGCTGGGAAGTTTCCATTTCGAATGCTATGGTCTGATGGTGCTGATAACATCCCACACTTTCACCACTGTGCCTTAGCCTTTCCTCTGGCTCGCAGCTTTGGCCTGGGAGGTGCTGGAGGCCCTGAACACTCAAAGGGCTCAGAAGGAGCCCATTTTCCCAGATTCCCTGGTCACTTCACCCAGACCATGTGCTATCACAGCCAGCATGGGACTCCTGGAGAACTAGCTACTTGGTTGGTCAAAAAAACTCAGCAAAACAGATGAAGAAAAGGAGCTGTACCTGAAGGAGCTATATCTGACACAGAGCAGCATCTGAGCAAACACAGAAGGTGGTTGGGGACTGGAACAGGCTCCCCAGGAAAGTGGTTGTGGCACCAAGTCTGACAGAGTTCAAGGAGCATTGGGACAATGCTCTCAGGCACGTGGTGCGATTCTTGGTGTTGTCCAGTGCAGGGCCAGGAGCTGGAATTCAATAATCCTTGGGGGTCCCTTCCAACTCAGGATATTCCATGGTTCTAAGTCTATCTAGAGATGTTTTCAACCTGCTTGGGTGCATGGGTGTGAGATGGCCTGTGGCTACAGAAGGCATGGTCCCTTCTGCGTGGTTTGGGTTGCCACATTAAGACCGGTGATCTTTTGCCTGGCCATTTTGTGAAACCTAAGCCTAAATCCTGTTTAATTTCTGGGCCAGCCATGCTTTTGGGGAGCTCTGAATTTTACCTTCTTCAGCAAGAAAACCCCCTGAGCTGAGATGCACTTACAAACATGCTTTTGTCTGGGTGGCTGCCTCTGCCCAGGGAGCAGGTTGCTGCAGCTCAGGAGGGGGTGGTCAGTGACCAGCATAAGCCACTCCTGGGCTTAGTGAGCACAGACGGAGTAGATGGAGGGATTTGAAGCTCCAGCTGAGAGCTTCAAAATCATGACGGATTTAGAAAATGCAGATGAAAGCCGAGGCTGGAATCTTTTCTACAGCCTCCTCAGGGTGTTCGATGAGGTTGGGTCTTGTTGTCCGCCTCGTTTTGCTCTTGTGCTACAGGACTAAATTATCTAAAACTACCCAAAAATGAACCTGGCTGCTGGTGGGCTGACACACGGGCTCAACACACAACTGCTGGCCAAAAAAATTCCCAAGAGTTGAGTGTAGAGCACCTCAAGATTTCTACATTGCTGAGGCCGAAATTTATCTGCATACTGACCTGCCCACAAAGGCCACTGTGGAGACAGAAGTGAGCTGGAGAAGAGAGGGAAGGACCACTGTGTACAGACAAAAGACTGTGTGATGGCTGGGGCTGGGTTTTGACCTCTCTCCAGCCATCCTGGGTTGCAGTCAGCCCTGGCGACAAAGTGCATGCAGAAGAGCTCTTCCTCCTTTAGAGCACTCCACAAGCATTTCTGTGATGCCCAGCCTGCTGTCTCCAAGCCTGCATGGCTGAGAGACAAATACACCTCTGAATAAAATAAAAGTGTTTTTTTTTTTTTCTATCATGTTCCATTTCTAGCCTACAAAGTGAAAAAAAAGTGCCTTTTTTTCTGGGAATTTTCTGACCAACTCCAGCTGCCTCGTGCGTTTGGCTGCGGCCAGCGACGGGCTTAGAAATACCAGGTTTAATTAAAACAATCTTTTATGTTCTGATGCAAGCCTTATTTCCTCTACCTGGTGAGAAATGGCCCTTGCCTCCATCAGCAATTGAAGTCTGAGATTGCTGCGCTGAGCAGAACGGTGGCCACTTTCTGTTAATTAAAGCTCAGCTCGGGGCGCTGCTGCCTGGTGGCTCAGAAAGCAGCACCCGAAGTTTGTCTCCAGCCTTGCAGGAGCGGCAAAGGAACATCGGCATTAATGGGATGCAGGAGGAAACCTGCTGGTTTCCATCCCATTGTAGTGATTTCCGAAACAAAACACATATAATCTACTTTGCTGGGGGTTTTGTGGGTTTCCTTTCTTTTTTTTTTTTTTTTTTTTTTTTTTTTTTTTTTTTTTTTTTTTTTTTTTTTTTTTTTTTTTTTTTTTTTTTTTTCTCTGAGAAGGGAGCTTTAGGAGCTCTTTGGAGAACCTGTGTGAAAGGGGCAGTATCTCTAACTGCACACCCTGACTTAGCATTATCAAGTTGCTTTGTCATTCCCACCAGGACTTCTCCCTGCCCAATTTCTACTTTCTCTCTGGATGCCAGAGACTTCTCTCTCCTCACTGCGGTGGCTGGGGGTTTCTGTGCTGGACACAGTGCTGCATATAGGTGTATTTGTGGGAGCGGGGCTTTTCCCAGTGTTTATTGTGAGGAGAGGAAGGTAAGAGTTTCTCCTGGCTGGCAGATGGCTCCAGCACACCAGCTCTAAACTAGAATTAAGGCTGAAATGATGGGATCACTAAAAACAGATTTACAATAGTGGAATAAAGTTACTGAAAGATGAGTACAACACTATACATTATTGAGACTGCTTAACAATAAAGATCCTCACTGCATCAGCACCTCGTTTAGCTTCTTTCTTCTTCTCACATTAAGCTGTAATCTCTCTCTATTAATGTAAGACCCAGTTTCTTTCTATAAAATAACTATTTCTCTTCACCAGTCTCCAGCATGGGAAGATGAGGGTGGAAAGAGTCCTTTTGTCTGTACTGTCCCAGGTGAAAATGTCCTTGTTCTATTCTGTTGCCTAGGCATTCAGCAGCCCATGCAATGACAGACAAAAGCTGCCTGTATCAAATACCCCGAAGAAGGAGTCCCTGGCTCTGACTCATACCCTGCTGAAAACCCCTGAAGATACCCTTTATTAATATTTGTGATCAAGTTGTGGGAACAACTGAGGGCTTTCAAACCTAATGTTGAATCACAGAATACACCAAGTTGAAAGGGACCCACAGGGATCATCGAGTCCATCTCCTGGCCCTGCACAGGACAATCCCCAGGAGTCACACCTTGTACCCCAGGGCATCATCCAAACGCTTCCTGGTCTCTGTCAGGCTTGGTGCTGTGACCACTTCCCTGGGGAGTCTGTTCCAGGCTCCTCCCCAGCCACCCTCTGGGTGAAGAACCTCTTTCTAATATCCAACCTAAACCTCCCCTGACATAACTTCAGGCCATTCCCTTTTGTTCTGTCACTGGTCACTACAGAGAAGAGATCAGTGTCTACCCCTCCTCTTGGAGTAATCTAGCAACAGCCTCAGGGAGCTTTGGCTGAGGAGAGACAGGGGTGCTCACACAGGCAAACCAGAAGGTAATTCTCTCCAAGCAGTGGACACCTGGATGGGCATCCCCTGATGTCTTTGGCATTTGGGGCCAATTGCATAGGATTGGGGGAAAAAGCTTCTTGTTCCATCACAGGGTTTGGTGAGTGGTAGATTTGCCACCTTAATGGTTAATTAAGTCCCAAAGATGCTTGTGCCAGGCATTTGTGAGTGTTGGCATGAGGGGCTCACAGATTGTCTTTTGGCAAAAGCATAGGTTTCTGCCTTCAGGCCTCTGGGCCTTGGGGTTCTATTTCCAGTATACATTCCCAGACCAGGGCCTCTGTGAAAGAAAGGTCAGAGGAGACGAGCCAGTGTCCTGTTGTGGGGCACACCCAATCACCCATGCCCAGGAGGTGAGGACTGGCAGCACTGCAGCCAGTACCAGCCATTGGGCAGCCTTGTGGAATGCTCCAGTGTCACACTGAGACCAGAGTTCTCTCTCCTGACAGCCTTGTCTATTCTGACCACAGGCATTCAAGCCACCAAACCACAGGAGAAGGGGCGAGGGGCTGGTTTCCGGAAACGCTTGCAACATGTGAGATGTCACTCCTCTCCAGCGTGAGCGGAGAGAAGCTTTTCCAGCAGACAACAACAACAGCCCTGCCAGTGGGTTTACATCAGCTGGAGTTTCGCATGGCTGAGGAGCCAACAGGATCCCACATCATACTCCCAGCAGCTCTTTGCAACTGCTTACCACTTCTCTGTCAGACATGGGTTTGGCAGCTTCAGCTCCATCTCCTCATGGTGTGACTCTTGGGGGTGGCACTATCCAGTGCTAAAGGTTGGACTCGATAATTCTTGTGTGTCCCTTCCAACTCAGCATGTTCTGTGATTCTGTGATTCTCCATCCCCCAGTGCCCGTGCCCAGCTGTGGCTCTGCAAAGCCGCTGTCACAGTGTTGAAATCCCTGCGTCACCCTGCAAGGCACTGGCCTGCAGCTTCAGTCACTCCCTGTTGGGCCCCCATGTGATGCCATCCTACCTTTCTGCTCTCAAAGGAGGGGAGACGAACATGCAGGGCTGAGGTTTTTGGATGCTGTTGCAGGGGGAACGTGGTGGGATGGCTAGACCCAAGAAGCAGACTCAGGGAAGGTTGTCTAAGAATGTTTCTTGGGAAGCAAATCGGACAGTCTGTCCACTGTAGCAGCCACTTGCATCACTGAATATTTCTTCCAGGGTATAAAGATCCTCTCCCACCACTGGAGCACAGCACAGAGCAAAGGGAGGGCATTAGCAGTAGCATTAGCAACCAGTGCCCAGAAACACAGTTTCATCCATGGAATCTTGCAAAGCAGAGACACTGGGAAGCTGTCTTCCTTGCTCCAGAGATGTGACAATTCTCAGATACCAGATGGGAGAGAAGGTTTGCAGATCAGTGAGGGCAGTAGTGCAACCTCCAGAATTCTGGGAATGATCTTCTTGCAAGGTCATTCCATCTCATGAAGGCCCAGGCGGGACCCTGGATGGGTCAGGATGTCCTGCATTTGTGTACCCTCTTCTTTCCCAGAAGAACAGTAACATTCTCAAGGCTTCCGGTCTTTGTCCCTGAAGAATTTAGACTCATTCAGGCTGAGTTTGGGAAAAGGAGGCAGGAGCAATGCTTTGCTTCTGCAGAAATGGAAAGGATTTCAGCAACGCACTTTGCCACGTGCATGGGCAGGCAAGGATCACGTGGCGACCCTGTTGCCACCACCCAGTGACCTGTCACTCCTTCAAGCCTCCATAACTCACCTTTGGGCTGGATTTATTTCCTAGTCAGTTTGGCCACACCATTAACTACTCCTCATCTCTTCATGCAATGGCAACCCTGAGCTTTATGAGTGCGTCAGAGTCCATTTACACCTCCACAAAACATAGGGTATCTCAGGTACACCTCTGTTTCTTCACCTCTTCAAGGGTTAACAGAACTTTTTCCTTACTCAAAACAGGTCTTTCCAAGCAGAACTTCCCTACTAGATTTTTCCAAGCACAGCCCTGCTGACATCACACACATCCCACTCCCTGCAGCCCCAAGGATGCTCTGCATGCAGACCCTACAGGAAGCCTTGAGCTGGCACTTCCCTAGCCAGCTCCATCTGTGTTAGGAAGAACTTGCAGCCATATTCAGATGCTATGCTCCCCCAGATCTACATCTGCAGGACCCCCTGTAGGTCAGCTGTACCTGCAAGAGAGGTAATTGCAGAGGCACCCTCTAGCCGCAAGTACACATTTTATGTTTGTGTCTATGTTCACTGGAAAGTCTTTGAAGGGCTTCTCTATTCCTAAATATTCCTCAGAGTTCCCCTTGCCAAGCACAGGCCAGGTCTACCTTACTTAGTGAGCCGGAGCTGTTGTCAGAGCTGACACCGCTTAAGATTTACTCCATCCGGCGTGGAAGGAAAGACCAAACCCTCACATCTGAGTTAATGAAACAGTCTGAGGAGACAATAGTTCCTGGCGCTGTGAGAGCTTGCATTAGTGAGCTAGGGTTATGGAGAGCTCTGATCAATAAATATGTTGCCACGGCTTTTCGGAGCATCCATCACTTGTCAGGAAATGCATTTAGGCTAATACCTGCAGAGGGCATAAACCAGCCATAGGAATTAAAACCTGCCACATGCCAAATGGTAATGCACAATTTAATGATCACAGGATCTGATAAATAAGCAAAACTGCAAAATGAATAAATACACTCTGGCATCAACATCTGCAACCCAACCCGACCACATTGAGAGTCTCGAGATTAACCTGCAAGGTGCTCCTCTGGGCTCATCTGTTTGCAGTTCATGGGCAGCAGAGGCAGCAGCCTGCAGCCCTTTCCCAGGAGAGCCCAAAGGACTTTCAGAACCAGCATTTCTTGTCACCAGTGCAAGTAGGAAACTAGTAGGCTTTCTATGCAGGGAAGGCTGCACCGAAAGTCACAGCAATAAGCTCTTCGCCGTGGCTGTGCTGAGCAAAGCAAAATAAAGAGTGACTGAAACTGCAGCAAGGGAAGTTTAGGCTGGACACCAGAAAAGAAGGAGTAGTGGATCATTCCTGACTGCCAGAGGTGAGAAGTGAGGGGGATTTTAGGACGAGATGAGATGCAGGGCAGTCTAAGGGGAGCTGATCATGGGACCAGAGGCTCAGAAGAGCCTCTGCAACTCATCTGCCTCCCGATCAGGTTCATCTTATGCTTCTCCAAGCACCACCAGCACAGCCCTAGATTCTCACTGCATTACCTGGGAGCAGGTAGGACCAGGCAGGAGGAAAGGAACTAGCCATGAGTGAAAAACAACCCCTTCAGAGAGCAGAATGAGAGAAAGACGCTGCTGAGAGCGCTGTTCCTGTCCTGCTCCAGTGCCTGTCCAGGGGAGTGCTCAGAACAGGGAAGGAAGGATAAACAGCATGAAATTAAGAAAGGGAAATTTTCAGGTCTGTAACAAGAAAAAAACTTCCTGACAGGAAGATTTATGAGACAGTGGAGAAGCTTCTCCCAAGGAAAGCCTGGGACATTTGAAACGAGATTAAACAGTGAATCCAGAGATGCAGACAGAGAAAATATTTGTGCTCCAGGAGAGTTGGACTAGAGGGAGCTGAGCAAGGTACTGCCCATTGCTAATGTATTCCTGATCCATTATGTTATCTATTCATGCTCTCCTACCACATCCATCATCTGACTCTCCCAGCTCCTTGAGAATGTGGAAGGTGGCCTCTGTGGCCAGCATGGACCAGGGATCTTTAAATACCCCTTTTTCCCAGCTTGATGAACAGCTAAATCTCCTTGGCAGCGTCAGGCAGCTCAAGCACAGCCCTGCAATTCCCATGAGAAGGCATGGCATGTGCTGCTGACCCCCCCTGAGATGGCCAGTAGAAATTCAGCAGCACTTCAGCAGCACTTCAGCCAGAGCTGTAGCGGCTCAAGGAGATGTTGGGTCCCCAAGACAAGAAGGGCATTGACCTGTTGGACAAAGCCCAAAGGAGGCCACAAAGTTGATCAGAGGGATGGAGCACCTCTCCTGTGAGACAAGGAGGAGAAAATTGGGATAGTTCAGCCTGGAAAAGAGAAGGCTTCGGGGTGACCTAATTGCAGCCTTCCAGTACTCGAAAGGAACTTACAGGAAAGATGGGGAAAGACACGTAGTGACAGGACAAGGAGCAACAGGTTGAAATTGAAATCGAGTAGGTTTAGATTCAATAATAGGAAGAAATTATTTACTGTGAGGGCGGTGAGGCACTGGAACAAGTTGCCCAGGGAAATTGCAGATGCCCCATCCATGGAAGTGTTCAAGGCCAGGCTGGATGGAGCTCTGAGCAGCCTGGTCCAGTTGAAGGTGCCCCTGCACACAGAAGGGAGGTTGGAACTAGAAGGTCTTCAAGGTACTCTTCCAGCCCAAACCATTCTATGATTCCATGAGCCCATGATTCTACGAGCCATGGGCAGCTGCGCAGTCTTTTTAGGCAACCCCCAGATCGCTGAGCCACAGTCAGTAAAGGATTTTAAAGACAAACGACTATGGCAACACTGAAGCTTCACAAGGGACAGAAGAAAATGCACCCTTTGGGGTGGGGATTAGGCATCTGTTCCTCAAAGCCATGCTGAAGGCACCACCTCACTACAAGCCACTAGTAAAACACTGAAGACTGTCATGCAGTACAGACCATCTCTTTCACCTGATGTGAGAACCTCACCCATGTGAGGTTCTGTCCTGCAGCTGCCCTGGGCACAGCCTGGGGTGGACAGGGCCAGCACATTGACCATAGATCTTTGCGGAGCACACCTCAGCTCGCTGCAGACCCACTCAAGCAGCCCACACCATGGTCTCCACAGCCAGCCTCTACTTCAAGCTCAGTCAGGAGAGTTCAAGCCCAAGAAGTGGAGGGGAAAATTCAAACCCACATGAGTGTAGATGCTTGAGCCAAGCTCTTCATGTAGGGACAGTGTAATAACAGGGGTTCAGCAGTTCAGGTTCTCTAATTCTTGTGCTACTACAGGTAACAGCTCACTGCTAGAGAGCTCCTGAGGTGACTCAGGGGAGCAGAAGGTCTCAGGTTTGCCTTTGCTGCCCAACAGAGTGATGAAGCTATTACCTGAGCAGCAGTTCAGTCTGCACCCTTCATAACCCCCTGCTTGAGCACCCAAAGTCATACCATGGCACAACAAGCCTGTTCATGCAGCTGATCTATCTGAAACGAACCTGGCATGCTCCAAACACCACAGAGTAGGTTTTTTAGTCAGATCAGTGCCATTGCTAGTGGTTAAGGATGCGGCACTGTCACCACCGAGGCCCGGGTTCGATTCCCGGTCGGGGCCACTCCCCAGGCAGATGGAGCTCGTTAGCCCTGTAAGGCAATCCATCTACGTCCTGAGGACCTCGCTGCCACCGTCCAAGCTCGCTTGGCCCCGGCAGATGAACCTCAGGATTAAAGGGTGAGCTCAGTTCCGCGCACACTGTGTCTCACCTAAAAAATCCAATGTGCAAGCTGGAAGGCGTAAAGACCTTCCCCGGTTCTTCCTTCACGAAGACTGGCCATTATATATATATGCAGTTGCAAGAGCACTGATGATGGAGGATGCAATGGAGTGTTGGACAGCAGGGCAGTACCTGAAATCCCTCAGTTTATGATGTTTTGCCACTGCTTCCTACAGCCAGCATCCATATGGTCTTTCAAGGGATCTGTGCCTCCTCACTGCCCCTGTAGGACACTCTAAGGAACACAAGCCTGCTTTTCCCATAGAGCCCATGAAAACTAGGGTAGAAAAAATTGGAAGAAATACATCAACCTCCACTCACAACACATTTGAGCTGGGCTCTGCTAGCCAGACTCACTATTAGTCTTTGGTCACTTGCTTGCCTTCCCTCAGGGAGCACATGCCTCGTCTTGTGAACACCCCCCACATATACTTTGCAATGTCACTCCAGTTCTCTCAGCAGCCTCTCCCTGATTTGATTCTATCACCAGCAGTTTGCTTTCTGATTAGCCCTCCTGCTGCAATCCCCAGAACAATCCTGTTGCAGCGTTGTGGGTGGTTAACTGCTCTCCTACCTGATCTCCATTAGGATGCCATTCTGGTCCCTAGCCATCCTTACTCAGCCTGGGAGAATAGACAGGTCAGAGGCATGGTCTGCTAAGGGGAGATACCATCAGGATGATAGGCTGCACTCACATTTCCAGGGGAGATTTGCCTTTTCCCACCCAGTTTCACCTAAAATTCATTTTTGACTGCTGGAAGTGACTGCCTACCTGAGAAATCAGGATGTTCACCTCCTGGCATCACTGCCAATTCCCCTTCCAGGCTGTTCCACCTATGTGGAATAATTTGTGAAAGCCTCTTCTGACACCATGTAATCAGGCAGTGATATGTAAGAGGGAGCTCTCATCCCTATCTTCTGTGTCATGACAGGTGAGGAATTAAGAAAAATTATAACCCAGTACAGACTCAAATGAGAAAATTGCACCCTGTCTTTCCAAGACCCTCATCACTGCAAACACAGGAGTGCTGCCTCACCTCCCAGTCTCCGCCTGAAACAGCAGAAGGGAGATGGGTCTGCAAACACCTTCCCCAGCACAGCCCCAAGACATGTATACATTCCACAAGATAAAAACTGGGGACTGAGCTTGTATATGCCAAAAGTACATGGCACAGCCGTCCCTGTGTAACAGTGGGATGGGAAGGGAGCAATCCCAACTCCCCATGAAGCCTGTGGAGCATGAGATGGAAGTGGTCATTCTGCTCATGTGCCCTCCATCATGCCCATATCTCTAGAGGTGTGTGGTGGTGTGTGCACCCTCTCACCACACAATCCCGGCGTCCCAGCAGCAAAGGAATGAACAGATCTAGAGATATTAACATTGCGCACAAATGCACAACAGATGTTCCAGCAACCACAAAAAAAAAAAAAAAAAACATCATTAAGAAACAGATAGAGGAATCCTGTTCCTTTTTCCGTTGTTTTTTTTCTTTTTCCCTGGAAAGTGCTGTCACAAGCCTAAAGGCCACGCCAGTGGCTTCCTGCAACCTCTCAGCATGGAACGGGTGAAAGATTCAGGATGCACCAACCCCCTTTTGGGACGAGTTATCCAAAAACTGGACTCTTTCATTTGACATCTGCTGCAAGAGAAGCCAATGCAAGGAAAGGAGGAGCTCTTCTGTTTCACCATCTTGCAATAATTCAGGATAATCGAAGGGGAAAAAAACCACAAAACAACCCCAAAACCCGAAGGAGCAGGGGAAAAGAGAACAACTCGCAAGAAGAAAAAGAATCAGCCATTCCTAAATACAGCAAGGTAGTGTAGCCAAACCAAACAGTAATGATTCATTGACCTGTCTTCACCCTTCGTTTTTCCTATAATGAGCAAAGAAACCACAGAAATGTGGAGCCGAGGTCTCTCTGCACTCCCAAGGAATGGGGAGGAGGATCTACAAGACTCCACTGCCCTTTGATTGGTTTCATCATGGCCCAGCTCCTGTGTGCTCAGTTCAGCCCCACTGCCAGCCTCCTTGCCCATCTCGCCTCATCCCAAGTCACCCAACATCCTTGTTGGCCTGGGCTTGCTTTCCACTGCCGACTGCACCGGGGAGGTGGAACCAGGTACTGCAGCCAGGTCTCTGCTCCTGCCTTTGGTGGGGCCAGCTGGACAGCAAATATGTGTGCTCCCCAGCCAGCTCCACTCGCAGCTCAGCCTGATGTTACTGAGGCCATCAGGAGCCCTCTCTTTGCCAGGCTGGAGCAGCGCTGGCTTGGGAGCAGATGCACACCCCTTTTGGATGTCCCAGCCGCACAGCACCCTCCATCTGAAAGCCAAAGAGACACAGCTGGAGGCCCCCAGGGAGGGAGGAGGCTGAAGACCACGGCTCCACTGGCTTTTGAACATGACAGAGAGCCCATAAAAACTATGGAGAGACTTGTCCTATGCAAACAGCTGCAAAAGCTCACTCTTCTTCCACCATCCCAAAGGTTGAGGAGCCCTCGTGCTCCCTGCCTGCGCAGTCTCACTCCCTGAGCATAAAGCCTGCTGAGTTAGGCTGAACAGCTTGAAGAGGTGGCAGAGAAAAGTAGGGATGACTTCTCTGTCAACCCTTCTGTAACAAGGAGCAGTGGAGACCAACAGCATCTTCATCCTCACCTCCTGGGCCCCAGCACAGCCTTGCATTCCCAGATGAGCTCTCTCAGCCACCACTATGGTGGCCTCCGAAGGCCTAGGGCTTTCAGGAGAGGTGTCCCTAAAGACTTTGGTATGTTGCCTTCCTCACTTCACCAGTGTCTGATGGAGCTGGCAAGGGCTGTTCACCACATCCCTCCACTGTAACCTGCAGAGAAAGGATGGTTCAGTCTCTCTGAGTCCATGCTCACTCGCTGATTTGCTGTGAGACTTGAGGGGCTCAGAGCCCTTTTTGAAGCCATGAATTGTTTCTCTCTTCCTCCCAGAGGTGTAGGTAGACCTCCAGGGTTTACCAGAAGGTGGGCAGGTCAGAGCCAAGTCAAAGCCCAGGAGGTCCCAAGCCAGACATTCAATCCAGGGACAGGAAGGTCCACTTCCCAACACCATTTGATCTCAAGGAAGCCCACCAAATCCCATCAGGGGGAATCACAGCAACTGGACAGCAGAGAGCTCCTCTCCGCAGAGGCATGTCAGGATATGACTATTATCTGTGTGTGTTATCAAGGCAGGTTTAATCTCAGCCTCCATCCTTGCTTTAGATATCTGCTACATGGCAGTAGATCCCCTTTCTGAGCTGTCCCTGCTACCCATTCATTCAGCAGTCTGGGCCAGACATTGCTTGAGTCTCACGAGGACTGGTCCTGCCAACTGGCTAACCATGTCCTCTCTTGTTCACAGCAGCACTCCAGTCACTGCGGCCCTTCAGGGATGTGAAAAAAATTCAATCAGATCCAGCAGCTCAATAACACTTTGCCTTGGACTTCTGCAGATGAGCAGCAGGGGCCAGAGGGAGCAGTAAGAGTTGCAGGAGAGCTGAAATGGAGTATTCCTCCCGGTTATATTTCATTTTCATGCTGTCTCTGCAGCTTCTCATTCAAGTCAGGGAGAAAAGAGACAAATCACTGAGGACAAGCTGCTTTACAAGGCTTTCTATTCCCATTTTGTGGCCCCTGGGGGTTCTTCCTGCACTGCCCCCAAACCTCCTAGCGAACGACTTGACGTTTGCAAAGGTTGCTCACCTCCTCCACATGGAAATGCAACTGTTTGTTCAGCCTCTCAGGGGGCTGGTTATCTTATCAGATTTGTAAGAGCATTTAACAGGTTGCTTAGCCGCACGCCCTTGACATATCTCAGGCAGCATCTTTCAAAAGTACCATCAGCATCATGCTGGGCTCAAGCTAATTATCCCCATCTCCCAGCAGGACACTTGGCTCAGTCCAGCACAGTGCTGACCCAGCCACACTTCTGCCTCCATGCCTATATCTGTGTCTGCCTGTCTCAAAGCCTGGGCAGGCACCAGCTGAGCATTCCTGCTTCCCTCCCCTCCTCAGTTCCTTGCTGTTCCCAGATGGGGGTCTAGCAGAACAACTGCTGTGGAGTTGGGCACCAGTCCAGACAAAGACTTCATGTCTGCTGGCACAGAGGCTGTATTCCCTGGGAGTAGCCCCAGAAAACCTCCCAGGGTTTCAAGGGTATTCTTGGTATCTCCTGGCCATCCTCTCTGCCTAGGACAGAAGTGACACGTCAAAGAGCTCACAGCTTCCCTGTCTGGCAAGTCCCATCCCATGAGCTATCACAAAAGTTTTCCTTCCTCTCTTTCCTCCTTCATCCCCAACTTGGTGCTATCTAGCTTTTCCTTAGCATCACCCACTGGAATACTTGCTTATTCCTCATTAGGCTGACTTTTGGTCTGCAAAAGCCACCTTCTCATACTTGATAGGTTCCATGAAAATTCTGCCAGACCTCCTCATCCCTTCCATGCTGAGGGCCATGTCCCCTTAGCATCTGCCCTGCACTGTCACTCCTCCTGGTCAAACAGACCAGAGGGTGGCAGAGTGGTCTTGTTAAGTTAGGCGTGATTTTCCAAGAGGACACCAAGTTCCAGGGGCCACTGGCAAGCTGGGCTCCATGTCTTCACTCCCCACAGGGTCAAGGCCAGCACAGAGCCCTCGCAGGGCCCTCACAGGAGATGGGGAAAGGGAGAATCTGGGAGACATGACAACCATGTGGGATGGGGCCAGTCACCCCCGGAGCAATAAATGTCCCTGGTGCAAGCCACGAGTCATTGCGCCCTTGTTAGCAAGATCCAGCTCATTGCACCTCCTGTGTAATCGCTTTAAAAAGCTGATGATGTCAAATTAGCCAAACATCAGTAAGCAGGGAATGTGGTCGTCACATTCATCCCGTTAACTGGTAGCTAATTATCTCATTGTGCCTCCCATGTATTAATTGCAAACTAACTGTTTCCTATAGCTCTACCAGTATCGTTTGAGCTTTAGGAAGGATCAGTGCAGCAGATGCATTTCTCCAGTGCTTTCCACGCTTCTGTACCTACCCTCTGAGTTCCAACTGCAGTATTGAGGAGCTGGCCCTCCCCAGTTAACAGCACTAGGGTTTCATAGAGCAGCTTGCTGCACTTCTACCATGGCCCTTTTGCCCTTTCAGCTCCATTAGGGGCTTATGGGATGCTGCCAGAGTCCCTTTGAAGGACAGAAGAGCATGATGCAAACCCAGGCTCCAGGTGCTGGTGGCAGAGCTAAGGAGCTACAGGCAGCTGCCAAGCAGTTGGTGCAGGGAGCAAGAACCTCCTTGCCCCACGGGTTGCAGGTAACTGTGGTTAAGGGAAGGACAAGGCATCTGAACACCTTGTCCTATGCAGAGTTTCTTATCCCAGAATCATAGAAAGACTTGGGTTGGAGGGGACCTTACAGATCATCTAGTTCCGATTCCCCTGCCAAGGGCAGGGACACCTTCCACTCGACCAACCTGGCCTTAAACATTTCCAGGGATGGGGCATCCACAGCTTCTCTGGGTCACCTGTTCAAGTGCCTCAACAGCCTCACAGCAGCCTGGGGATACAGAGCTGGAAATGCATCACAGAGCAGAGGAATGGCTGCTTTCTGAGTCTGGGAGGTGCTGGAAGGGAAACCTCAGAGACGTTTCACCCAGCTGCACATGCTGTGTCCAACACTGAGGACAAAGCAACACGAACACTGCCAGAGATGTGCAACTTGCCTCCAGGACATTCTGAAATGGAGCTCCATGCAAGTCAGCAGGGCCCCACAAGACGGGCAATGCCCCTCAACCTGATTTCTCAGCCCCAGCTTGCCCTCCCCACCACCTTGTGGTGCCCATATTGTGTCTGATGACTGATTGATGCTCCTGGGCCCCCAGATTTTGGAATGGCTGTTCTCCCATCTGGGCCAGGAGTGAAGGTCTCTCCAGGGTGTACAAATGGTGACACGCTGGAAGGAAGAAGCTCTGAGAGGCAGGAGGGGAAGGACTCCTGAAAGCACCAGCGATAATTAAGCGGGCTTCCTGCCAGACTCTCCAGATGTTTAATTAATACTGTAAGACCTCTGCTCATGTGGCTGGTCCCAGTGTAAAAGGCTCCCCAGCCCAGCCTCATCTTGCCTGTGTGATGGGACGGAGGCAGCTGGAGGGCTGCCGAGCTTGGAGGTCTGCCCACTGGCCCTTCTCCTCTTGCCTGATCTGGGTAACCAGTATCTCTGCCTGCTGGGGAGCAGTGGGATACAAACCTCAACATGCAGGCCCAAAGGGAGCTGCAGCAGAGCTGTATGCAGTCTTTGGGAGACTGCTATCCCACTCCTGCTCACTACACTTGGTCTGGTTTCCAAAGGAGCCATGAGGACTAACAGCATGTAGGAAACATCCCTGTAGGGCAAACCAACGCAATCTGGTAAAATCCTGCCAGCCATGGTGCAGCTTGCCATGAAAACACCTTAGCTTTCTGCTCTTCATCTGATACAAACATACAAGAGCACAGCAGTGTTGGGGGAAAACTCCTGGCACAACATGGCTGGTCACGGGGGATTCCCAGGGCAGGAAAACAGGCTCAAATATTGCAAGCTGCAAAGCCACTAAGGAAAACTTGGCTGCGGCACAAGCTAAGATTGATAACAAGAAAATTAAAAGGAGGCCCAGGACACATTTCCTCCTCAGCTACCCAGCTGTTTTTGATGGCTGGAGAGCCATGTCCCTCCAAAATGGCCACAGAAAGAGATCTCATGGAACCAGGTGGATACAAAAGTCCTCTTCTGACAGAGCAGGCATTGCAAGGCAGAAAGGGGGTGTCTGCTGCACTCTGCCACAGGGCAGGACCAGTAAACTTTCAGAGCTGTGGGTCCAGAAAGAAGAGAAACAGACCTCTCTTGAGGGGGGAAGGGTGGAAAGTGGTGAGGAATCACAGAATCACAGAATCATTTAGGCTGGAAAAGACCTCCAAGATCACTGAGTCCAAGCTTTGACCAATCATGGACTTGTCAACTAGACCTCAGCGCTAAATGCCACATCCAATCATTTCTTGAACACCTCCAGGGACAGTGACTTCACCACCTCCCTGGGCAGCCCATTCCAGTGCTTTACAACCCTTTCCATGAGGAAGTTCGTGAGGACAACACTGCTGACAATTTCTAGCTCAATAACAGATCCAGGATTCCTTCTTCCTAGAGCTCTAGGAGGCCTTTGGAACCAAATTAGAGTTTCCAGGCCATTTCCCTGTGTGATGCTGACACGATTTTTTGGTGCTAGGGAGGATTTTACACAGAGCACTTGGTCCCTGAGCCCACAAAAGGAGCTAATAACACTTTGCTCTGTCCTCCAAATCAACAGTATCCAAACCCCATATGTAAGGTGACCATCACATACATGCAGGGATGGCAAAAGTCCACCCTGTCAGTGTCTCCTTGAGAAAAGGGAACTACATTACAATGAGGATAGCCATAAAAAAGAATCTAAACGAGAAAAAGAGCCAAAGAGATGCATCATGTGCAGGTAGAACAGGAACTGGTTAAAGATGCCCTTTCAGAGGCTCAGCACAGGCACATTCCTCCTCACAGAAAAAGACCTTTGAAAGTCCAGCTGGGTAAAACTGCAGGGCACGGGAGGAAAGGGGACAGTCTTCACATACTGAAAGCTTGTCCAACTGAGGAATTTAAAAAGATCACAGCCTCTGGCAGGTTAAGAGTAAATGCACAGTAAGACAGCGAGAAAACAACATGAAGATCAATTTGCTGTGGCCATAAAAATGAACGGTCTCTCTTTCAGCCACAGAAGCAGCAGAGTCTGCAAGACCATGAACTCACAGAATCACAGCATGGGTCAGGTCAGAAGGGATCACAGAGACCCATCTGGTCCAATCTCCATGCTCAAGCAGGGTCCCCTAGAGCACATTGCACAGAATTGCATGAAACAATTTGGAAATATCTTCAGTGAGGGAGACTCCACACCCTCTCTGGGCAATCTGTTCCAGTGCTCCATCACCTGCACAGTAAAGAAGTTCTTCCTCATGTTCTGGTAGAACTTCCTGTGCATCAGTTCCTGCCCATTGCCTGGCAGTTCTGTTGCTCAGAACCACCAAGCAGAGCCTGGCTCTGTCCTCTGACATCCTGCCTTCAAATGCTTATAGATGTCAATGAGGTCCCCTCTCAGTTGTCTCTTCTAGAGGCTGAACTTGCCCAATTCCCTCAGCCTTCCAATTAAGAGAAATGCTCCAGTCCCTAAATCATCTTCATAGCCCTCCACTGAATCCACTCCAGGAGCTCCATGTCTCTCTTGTCCTGAGGAGCCCAGAACTGGACACAGTTGTGTCCACTCTAGATGTGACCTCACTAGGGCTGAGTAGAATGCTTTTCCTAATGGACCCCAGGACACCATAGGTCTTCCAGGCCACAGGGGCACACTGATGCCTCAGGGACAGCTTGTTTTCCATCAGGATCCCCAAGTCTTTATCCTTCTGCTTTCCAGCTGGCCAGCCCCCAGCCTGGGCTGGTGCATGGGGTGATTCCTCCTCAGGTTCTGAAGTTGGTCAGTTGAGGGCAAGCCCCCAGCAGCACAAAGCAGATGACCATTATTATTCAAACACACTGCAGGCAGGTTTGGAAAGGTTCCCATCCCGCAGGTTTTCTCATGGCTCACCTCAAAACAAACCTGAAGGTAAGCAGCAAAGGAACTGGGGTAGTGGCAGAAAAGCAGGGAGGGTTTCTCCTTGTTAGAAATGGACAAACAGGCTGGAATGCATGTCAAATTTCTCAGCAGAACTGCAGAGCCCTGCAAGCAGGAAGCACAGGGACCTGCACTGCTCAGTCTGTTCATGCATGAATTAGGGAAATAGGTAGACAGTGAGGTGGCAACTTCTGCCAGCAGTATGTGTTTAGGGTGAGTTGATTTTTAGAAGCTGCTAAGAGATCTGACAAAACTATTTATCAATGAAATGACAAATGAGATATGGGGTTGAGGAACAGAGTGGCAATAAACTGTTTGGGGCACTGCCTGGCTTATGGGCTGGGTGCTGCTGTTTCACATAACAGGGAGAAGCACAGGAGTGGTACCTGTTGTCAGGAAATAATAGGACTATCAGGAAATAACAGGAAAACAACCAACATCACAGTACCACAATGTAAATCTGTATCCATGGACCGTGTGTCTGCTTCTGCTCTCCCAAATCTCCAAATGGAAACAATCTGGGGTCTGGGAAAGCTTCTGCATCATGAGGAATCAAATCAGGTGGGACATGGCTGCCTGGAAAAGAGATTGTGTACAGCCATGGAGAATAATAGTTCATAAAGGCATGGAGAAAGTAGAGACAAAATAAATATATTCTTCACTGTCTCACTACAAGGAGAGGTCAGCAGGTAAACTTGCCATCCTCCAGCAATCTTGTTGTTTGTGGTAGGCTGAAATATTATTTGGGAGAGGTTTTGCTGGGCATTTTCTAGGCATGGGTTCCACTACTTGGAGGAGCTCAAGTAGTGAGTTTGTCTTCTCTCCCAGATGGGTTTCTGGGGTCCAACTCAGCTCTGATGTGTTCAAAAAGAGACTGGGCCATTCTTCAAACAACTCCTTCGCCAGATTAACTGTATCCTTAAGGCCAGTGGGATGCAGGAGGGGAGAGTATCAGGACCAGTGACTCAGGCACTCATCTCCCTGCCTTCAAAGGAAAGGGGGTACCTGATCTCCCCAGGGCTTCTGGTCTTCCCGCTCGCTCTAGGGCAGGCAGAGTGATAACATGCTGAAATCCCAGAATCCATCCCCTCCTTTTCAGGAATTTCACTCCACATATCCCACCAGCCTGCACAAATACCTCGCTGGCTCTACCCCAGCTGAAATTAGGTGCCCCCCCTCACTCCCAGCATCATCCTGCACATCATCCAACACGCTGTACCTGAGACCTGGTACAGGCAACAGGCACGTGCCCCCTTCCTTCATCTCCTGCTGGTGAGGTAGGCAAGGCTTCAGACGCTGAAGGTAACAAGGTCCTGGTGACAAGCTGGAGCAAGTCTCACCAGCCCAAACACTCAGTTAAAATGAATAGCACATCTACTCTCAGTTACAATGCTGGGCAGCTCACAGCAAACATGGTTGGTCATGTCTGTGATGAAACTTGTGCCAGTTCTGCCTGGACAGTAATGCCTGGATCGATGGAGTTTGTGGAAGAAATTAAATGCAGTAGAGGTAGCTTCCATGTGCCTGCCTGTTATGAAGGCACACCAGATATGCTGGAGTTTAGGCTTAAATTCCTTAAATTAGCTTCTGAATAAGCTATTATTTCAGCACATCCAAGCAGTCAGATGAGATTCTTGCCTTTGTATTTTGATGATTAAGGAGGATCTGACACGTTAGACGCTTCTGATCCAGACCAGAGCTTTCTTCAGCACTTAATCAGCTACAGTCCCTGTATAACTCAGCCCTAATGTGGAGCAGTGAGAGGCTTCAGTTATTGATCAGAGAGCCCAAAACTTTTTCTGAAAAGTGGCCATCATCCTCACAGACCAACTCTGGCCTTCTCAGGCCCATCTGTGGTGCTGGAGGCATGGAGAGAAAGCACTGTTTGTAGTGTAGCCAGGCACGGTGTTCATACACTTTCCAGAGCAGCACATTCCTCTCAAATTAGGGTTTTTCTCTCCCAGACTAGGTGTTAAACCTGGTCGTAGAAAAGCGGCAGATACTCCTGAGATGCTGCTTCTCAAAGAAGCAGGATGCTCCTGATTGTCACTATGTTGGGCCCAGAATGAGGTATTTCTTTTCAGGGCAGGGAGCACGGAGGAAACAGTACTGAGAAACTGTTACCTCCACCAGGCATCTCTCCACATGCTGCAGCTCCTGGCCCTGCTGAGCCCCATTGCCAATCTGCTGATGAGGTTCTGCACTGTGCATTGCTGAGCTCCTTCCTCAGTCTCAGCTTGAGTATCCTGTGAGCAGATACCAGCATGTTATGATCTGCAGAGCAATCACCTGTCTTTGGGAACGCAATAACAAATTGCAGCTCTGAGAAACCAACTTTCCACATTACTTGAGCTCCAGCTTTCTCAGCTTGTTTATGGGGAGCCAAGTCCAACTTTGACACAGACCAGAGATCACAGCTGGCAGAATCAGACCGTGACAGCAGACCAAGTCCATGCAGGGTGTGCAGGAGGTTTCATGTGAACACAAGCTGTTAGTCCCATGCTTCAAGGTCACTGGCAGGGCAAACAGTTTCTCACCATTTCCTTTGGAGCTGAAATGCAAGAAGGGTAAAGACACACGACAGCAGTCCAACTGCTGCAGAAAAGCATCCTCCAAAACAGAACCTGCAAACAAGGTACTGCAGGAGGCTGGAGTGTACCTGACAACATTGACAGAAAGGCTCAGGTTGAGCAGGGCTGTGGGAACCCCATTGGGAAATATTTTTCCACAGGAAGTCCATGAGACGAGATGCAACAGTCCATCCTGGGTCTGTTTGAGTTGCAACCACGGAGGGTGCTAGAAAAGTACCATTGAATCAGAAACTGAGCCAAAGGCACATGGGGGAGGCTGCAGCAAAACTAGAACAGCTCCATTTTGAGATAGACACAACAGCAACGAGGAAGGAGAATTATTCCCAGAGCCACTTCACAGCAGACAGGTTGTAAATCCATCTGTTACTAATGTCATTAATAGCAAAGTGACACAAAGAGGGGAAAGCCCCCAAAACTTTGGGGGTCAGGCACTGCAGAAAAGTAGCTCTCCCCTTCGGAGTGACCACTGCTCCAGTCCAGACACACAGTGCTGGAAGCAAGAGCACGATCCAGCCCTGCAGCCCATATAATATAAAACAGAAACATCTGTTTCTTTGATTTTAAAAAAACCCAAGAACAGCAAACAAACAAACAAGCCTCAGACAACAGCCTGAGTGGCTTCTTGAAGATTTGGATTTCTTTCCTCTTTTAACAAAAGGTAATTTCAGGCTGATGAAAAGGCAGTAACGTGACACTGACTATACAAGCTGTCTACACAGAGGGAATGCAGCTGATGCCCAGAAATGTGGGGTGCTGCTCCAAGCCTTCCCCACATACTGCTACCACATCATTGCCCTGGGCCTCACTTTCCCCCTGTGAAAAAGGATGCTGTTTCTGGAAAAACAGGATCACGCAAGGAGATGGCTTGGCAGCCACTTCTCTGTGTCCTTGCAGCAATCTGAGGACATTTCACAAGGCAAGGTTTCCTTCTTGGCACTTTCTTAGCTTCAGGAAAAGCCTCCAGCCTCACCCCTTGGCAGGGAGATTTCTCCCTTATCCTGCCCTTTAAGTCAGGCTGTCAATTTCTGCAGTGACCCTGATTCTCAGGAGTCAGAGTGCAGCCCACTGACTCACTCCATAGTGCAGGGATTGGCAACAACCCTCCACAACAGAGGCCACTGTCCCCATGTCCCTGTCCCGCTCCCAAGAGACACCCACCCTCTGCTACCAAAACTGAACATCAGAAATGCTGCATCTTGTTTTTGTGTCCTTGGGTTGGTTTGTTTTTCCATGGGATATTTTTATTCTTGCCCTGATCCCAGGCATACTGGGGATTTAAAGTTTCAGCCAAAGCAATAAGAAGTAAAGAGCAAAGAAAGTGAATTGGGATCCAGAGCATTTCAATAAATTAAAAGGGAAAAAAACCCTAAAGGATAAAAAAAAAAAAAAAAAAAAAAAAAAAAAAAAAAAAAAAAAAAAAAAAAAAAAAAAAAAAAAAAAAAAAAAAAAAAAAAAAAAAAAAAAAAAAAAAAAAAAAAAAAAAAAAAAAAAAAAAAAAAAAAAAAAAAAAAAAAAAAAAAAAAAAAAAAAAAAAATAG